>NC_092232.1:18454027-18719027 GCF_036320965.1 Panulirus ornatus
CTCGAGCATATGTGGGAGACCCGGGTGTTCCTTCTTGGTTGGTGGAGCCGCCAAGACTGAGCTGGTGACCTGTGTTAGTGTATGGATCAGGTGAAAGAGTCAAGTTCTGCAACACCCGGGGCTGGTGTTGCAACACTTCGAAGGTCACAAGTCACCTGGGTTGGTGATGGATGACTTGTGGGGGATCACTGGCTCCCTGCGTATTGACGTGGAGGTCAAACTTTACCTGGGTTGGCAGTGCAAGACTCTGAGGTGTCACTGGTTACCCGGACTGGTAATACAAGAGTCAGAGGTTACCTCAGTTGGCACTGCAAGACTGAGGGTCGCTGGCTACCTTGAGAATGATATTGGAGGACTTGGAGGTCAAAGGTTACCCGGTTTGGCAATGCAACACTTTGAGGTCCTAGGTTGGTCATGCCACACCTGGGGGAATCACAGGGTATTATAAGGGTAATGACCTTACTCCTGGGGTCGTCTGGTATAATGCAGAGAGGCGATGCAACACTGCAGTATTCCTGACAACCTCGCGTCTGCAAAGACTCCTGAGGCATTTATCCTCTCCATCTGACACCTTCGTGTTTATGTTTCGCATGAAATAGAGTTTTACAAACAATAAACATGTCTCTGAAAATACGAATTAGGTCTTCAACCGTTTGTCTACATATTTTTTTTTGTGTGTGTGTGTGCTTTAAAAACCGTGGAAGTCTATAAAACAACTTCCCATCAACGGAATAATGAAAATCTCGATGCATCAATGGCAGATCATGTAAATTAGTGGCAAATGGAACATTACGCATACAGGTCGATCTCAGTCTGTGGGGAAATGGCACTGTTGTCTACCAAACATTTGTATGAATTTATTTCCTATGAAATTAGCCGATTATGGTTGAGTGAATTAGAACACTGAGGTGTAAACGCTCAAAAGCATGAATGTGTAGAAGCATCAGTGCTTTAATTAGCTCACCCGTGATAGACTCGCTTTATATAAATATAAAAAAAAATTCGATAATGGGAGAATGCTGGGCATTACTACTAAATTAAATGGAATTCAATTTCTACGTTTCATTTGCTACTAATCCACTTAGAAAAATTGTGATGGAATGAATTATTTCGAATTCCCTTTCGTATATATATATATATATATATATATATATATATATATATATATATATATATATATATATATATATATATATATAAACTCATTTATATTTTTCATTATTGTGAACTCGAATGACCCCTCTTTTCCACGGGCTCCTACAGTTTGAAGACTTGCGCTACGATCAGTATCAGGGAGAGGATGGATTTTTTTTTAGAATGAGAAGTATTCCGACGGAATTTTGCTTTTCACTTGCGTCCTTACTATAAGCAAGTGGAGTCCATTAACGCTTTATATATATATATATACTTCCCACGTATTCCCTGCGTGTCGTAGAAGGCGACTAAAAGGGGAGGGAGCGGGTGGCTGGAAATCCTCCCCTTTCTTGTTTTTTTTTAATTTTCCAAAAGAAGGAACAGAGAAGGGGGTCAGGTGAGGATATTCCCTCTAAGGCCCAGTTCTCTGTTTTTAACGCTACCTCGCTAACGCGGGAAATGGCAAATAGTATGAAAAAAAAAAAAAAAAAAAAAAAATATATATATATATATATATATATATATATATATATATATATATATATATATATATATATATATATATTTTTTTATATATTATGTACACATATCTAGGGACAGGGGTGAGCTACCCTAGCATCTCCAGGGTGTCGTATAAGGCGAATAAAAGGGGCGGACAGGCATAGAGGGCAGGAACCCTCTCCTCCTCGTATTCAGTTTCTAGAACTGGGATCACAAGAAGGAGCCAAACGAGAAGCGCTAATCCTCCTCGAAGGCTCAGGCTGGGGTGTCAGTTTGCGTGGATGTAACGAGGATGAGATGAAGGTAGTAGTATATTGCGGGACTGGAACCTGGACGTTATAGTTTCGAGTTAAAGTAAGTTCAAGGGGAAGGGGGAAGAATAGCTGGGGATGTTCGAGAGGCTAAAGTCTGGAGTGAGTGTGAGGGCGAGAGCCAATGGAAGGGGGTGGCACTTCTGGAGGAGGAGTTATGGAAATGTGATCAAGAATGGAAGGAAGGAAGGAAGTTCCAGACTGATGTGGGTGAGAGAGAAAGTGGACGAGAAGTGAACGATAGTCAGTGCTTATGTACATGGTAGTGAGAGGAGTGAGGAAGAGAGAAACGAGTGTTTTGGGAGAAGCCGAGTTCGTGTGTCTACACTCTTGATGCGAGGGACCAAATACCATTGGTTGGAGATTTGAATGCATGAGTGCGTCATGTGGCAGTTCAGGATATGATTAGGGGTGTATGAAAATGGTGAACAACTTGTTGAGTTGTGTGCTGAAAAGGACTAGTGTTTGAGAATACCTGGTATAAAAAGGAGGGATGTACATAAATATGCTTTTGGCAATATGCTTGCAGTAGGCGGGCATTACTGGGTTCCGCACTCATTGACAAGCGTGTGAAGAAGAGACTATCGGATATCGACGTATTGAGAGTGGCAGCTGGTAGGATGTCTGATCACTTCTTGATGGAGGCGAGTGTTTTGAAAGTTTGTAGAGGCTTTAGGAAATGACATGGGTTGGAAGAGTGTAATGAGAGGAAGCGACCATGGAAATGAGGCTTATATACGGTGATACCGAGAGAGATTGGATGAGAAATGGCATAAGTTGAGAGTAAACGAAACAAGGGGAGCGAAGGAGGAATGGAAGGTAATATATAGAGAAGCATTGCTTATATGTGCGGGTTAAGTGTGTGTGGCGAGTGGAAGGTGGGATGTGGGCGTGTGAGAAAGGGTGGGGTGAGGAAGCTGCTAGTGAAAGATGAAACAGATTTATGTGCGTCCAACCCGCAGAGAAGGAGAGCTAATGTTTGGAAAATGTATGCAACAAAGTGTCAGGAGGTCAAAGGGAAACCACAGGGCTGAAAATGAGGGTAGATGAGTGATAGGGTAAGAGAGAATCGACAAACGTTAGGGAAAGCTAGATTCTATTTTGGAATGTGTGGAGTTATACTGTAAAGAGACGGACAGACCAAATAGCGGAATCGAGGAGCAAATGAGGAAATGGTGACAGGTAAGGAAGAGGTAAAAAAGAAGATAGGGTTAGTTCTCTGAAGGACTGTTGAACATGTTAGATGACAGGGTGACAGATGTGGGTGTTTGGGACTTGGTCTGCTGAGCGAGAGTCATGGCAAACAGTTTGGTGGAAAGAGGAGAGATGAAGTATGGTAAAGTAGCTTCAGTGGATCGATATACAGTTGAATTCTGCCAGAAAGGCAGTGACAGTGTTGTTGATTGATTGATCAGCATTTTCGGGTTGTATATGGCTTAAGGGGAGGTGTATACGACTTGCAAAATGCTCGTACCGACTCGCAAAGTACTCGTTTGGTGCCATTATATAAAGGTAAGGGGCACAAAAATGAATGCTCGATTTACAAAGGTACAAGTCTGAAGATTATTCCTTGTGAGTTGAATATGGGAGTCGTGATTGACAGAATGATGACATGCGCAGAGCATCAGACTGGGGAGGAATAATGTGATTTTGTGAATGGCAGAGGAGGTCTGAACCAGGTGTTTGGTTTGAAGATTGTGTTTGAGAAATACTTTGAGGGAGGGATTTGTAAGTAGAATTTATCAATCAGGATAAAGAGTGTTATAAAATATATGGAGATGATTTGTGGAAGGTGATAGGAATATTTGGTGCGGGAGGAAGGCATGCAGATGCATTGAGGAGTTTCCATAAGTAAGTGAGACGTGTGTGAGGGTAGAAAGGAAGGGTAAATGGTTCCAGGTGCTTGTTTTGCGTCTAAGGTGGGCAGTTATCATGATTGTCTCATCAGTTTATAGATGTGGTGGTCAGGAAGAAAAAGACGAGTGGTTTAATGAGAGGGCCAGGTCCACAGTCTGTTGGGTTGGGAGTATCCTAGGCGGTTGACTTAGTTGCTGTTTGCAGATGACACGGATGTAGTGGCAGACTCGTGTGGGAAACTGCAGAAGCTTGTGTCTAACTCTGAGAGAGCGTGTGAAAGGAAGGCAAACTCTGGTTTGATCAAAAGTAAGATTATGAGGCACAGCAGGGGATAGACAGGTTGGTTTGACTGGAAGTTTGAATGCAGAGAAATTGGAGGAAGTGGTGTTTCAGAGACTTGGGAGTGGATATGGTAGAGGTTGAAATCATGAGAGCGGAATTGAACCATAAGATAGGTAAAGGTGCATTGAGGAGTATGTGGAAACAGAAGTCACTGTGAGTATAAAGATGGGGATGTTCGTTGGTGTAGTAGTTCGTGTGGTGCTATATGGGAGCGAGTCGTGGACCCTAAAGAAGAATGGAGGAGGGGTAGATGAGTTGGATACTGGATGCCAAGTTGAGGACGATGTGAGAAGGGTTGACCGAGTAAACCATAACAAGGTAAGAGAAAGGTGTGGTAGTCAGAGGAGTATATGTTTGAGAGGTGAACAAGGTGTACAGATTTTGTTTGGACGTGTCGGCAGGGTGAGCTAGGAAAGAATGACCAAGAATATATAAGTGTCAGAGGTGTAGGGAACGTGGAGTATATATACCAGCGAGGTCACACGAAGGAATTTTGTCCGTGAGATAATGCTTAACGCGTGAAGCTCACCACGTATTTTGCTCACTGGATAAAACTGCTTTTCTCAGTTGCCTGTCATTTGGTATGGCCTTCCATTCTATGGTCGTCTGGTACTGATATGAGCCATGAATGCTGTCTCTTAATTGTTGCTGTAGTCATTCTATGAACGTTTCATAATTATCCTGGAAATGCATTCGATGGTTTCTCAAATCTCTTAGCTGGACGTTCGTTTATTTTTGTTGTTTCTTTTTATATTGTTCCTCCCTCACCCCCTTCATCCCCACCTCCCCATCACAGAGACCTATGGTTGAGGGGAATAATCTCCTCTGTGAGGGAGACTATACTTTCCACCTAACAGTTCCTTACTGTAATTAGATGAAGTCACCTTAAACTGAATCACAAGAGGCCTCGTTCACCTCGCTAGGTAGGCCTACGCTGCGCTGTGGCAGGCGGCATCACGGGCAGGTACTCGGGGCTAACCGTGAGTTCGGGTTATTGTAAATCATTTTCATCCTCGTTGTCTCCTCCATGACGGCGTCTCCATCCATGACTGTGGTAGCAGGACTTGAAATATCATATCTGAGGAGTTCACAGTTTCTCTCTCTCTCTCTCTCTCTCTCTCTCTCTCTCTCTCTCTCTCTCTCTCTCTCTCTCTCTCTCTCTCAGGCATTCATTTGGTATTACGAACCCTCATACGAGGCAGCATTGTGACCACTCGCCACAGAACGCCTCTGTAAATATTCTTGTTGTAGTGAATTGCTTTCCAGCGAACGTTCTCTATTTTTTGTTTTTGTATTTTTGTGTGTGTGTGTGTCCAGCATTTTTCTTGCATTCGAAGTAAGAAAACATTTTCTTCCTTCAGTTCGTTCTGTTATTTTTGCCTCTACAACAACACTGCGTATTTCCCACTCTGTGTCACCGACATCCCTTCAGTGGCTGTGTTTTTCTATTTTCTATCATACAATTTGGTTTCCTTTCAAGTTATTGCCTAAATGTTTTGAGAGCCTGGGTTTCTGAGAGAGCTTCGTATTTTCCCAACAACATACACGAAGAAGTATTCTGTATCAAGCTTGGCTTAATGCCCAATAGTGGACTGGCTCTGCCCATGTACAGCACTGAGAATGCTGCGAGTCTCTATGTCCCTCACCACGTACAGCGCTGAGGACGCTGTGGGTCTGTATGTTCCACCTCGTCTGCAACGCTGAGGACGCTGTGGGTGTCTGTGAACCCACCATGTACAGTACTGAGGACGCTGTGGGTGTCTGTGTACCCACCATGTACAGTACTGAGGACGCTGTGGGCCTGTGTGCTCTCACCACTTACATTGCTATAACTCTGCAGACAGGCACTTGTACTCTCCGCTCTCCTCTTGTGCCACCATACTGAGGACGCTGCGCGTGTCTGTGCCTTCACCATGCGCAACACTGAGGAAGCTGCGGGCACTCTGTCCTCTCCCGTCTCCTCATTTATGACACTGAGGATGCTGTTAGCTGCTGAGCTTACCCTCCGCTTATACATGACACTGAAACCGCCTCTTGAAAACCTGTTTACCCATCTCTTGTTGGAAAGGCTCACTAGTTTAAACACAGGATGTTCTGAGATGTTTAACATAGAGTATAGCCAGAGAAACAAACTGATTGGATAAATTCACAACGTAATGACATTACGAGGTCTCCATGTGCCACAAGAGTGTTCCTTCCGTCTTGATGCCTCTGGTGAGGTGTCTTCTCTATGTGTCCTCAATTGTGTGTTCCTCACATGAAGTCTTCGGGCACTGGTGGTGGTCCGCCTGCTACTGATGGTACGCTAGAGTCGTTCTTATACGTAGGAGTTCAGGTCGTGAATGGAAGGACATACAGGTATATATCTTCATTAAAGAACGCTGGGGAATGTGTGCTCCACTGGTTTCTTTATTCCGATTAACGCCGTAGACGTAACACATTTTTTTTTTTTTAAAGTGAGGAACGAAGATCTTTTAGATGTGGGATGATGCACTGGTTTTTGATTAGCGCCCGAAAGAAGTTTGGAACCACGGCAGTGCATTAGGTCACTGTATGCTCAGTGAGGCTTTAGGTCTGAGATGACTTTTATTCTCACGTAGCACAAAACTCCAGTCACTCGGAAGGACCCCATTGTCAACATTAGCCTTGAAATACGTCAGCTAAAAGGAAAGTTGGAGATGTCTGATTAAGACGAGACGTAGACAAGATTAATTACGGAGTATATCCTACGTAGAGTCGTTGAGTTCCCACTTTAAGATTACTCGCCTCATCTACTCCACATTTTTGTGTCGAGGATTAGAACTATACTTTCTGCCTTTGCGACGTGGGGTTGACAGATTAACATTTACATTCTGAGTAAGTGTAAAATATTGTGTTTGCTCTGGACATGTTTACCACTAACTTGTCCTACATTAATCTTCACCTCGAGTTGTTTACTTAATAATCATCTTGATTACCCTTAACTCTCTCAGACCTCGTAGCCTTGTTGCCTTCATGTAGAGTTTCCTTTCTTCTTCTTCGTTTTCTTCTTCTTCTTGCTTTTCTTCTACCTTTTCTTCTTCCTTTTCTGCTTCTTCTTTTTCTTTCTTTTTTCTTCTTTTTCTTTTTCTTTCTTTCTTCTTCTGTTTCTTCTACTTCTTCTTCTTCTTATTATTATTATTAATCTTCCTTCTTCTTCCTTTTCTTCTTGACAATGCTTCTTCGGGAGAACCATATCATTTCTCAGCTCTGGGCCGTCTTTCTAACATCCTCTGTATTCCCCTGAAGCGACCCGGTGGTGCTGTTGCTGTGTCTCAATGCTCAGTGTAGGACGCCATCAGAAGGGTCCGCTGCTGAGGAGGTCCTCTATGTGTGTCCTTGTACGTAAGAGGTTTTGCGTGATGGTTCGTTCAGTAGAATGACTTGCAACAGCTGACTTGAATTCTTGGTCTGTTCGTTCCCTTGCCTTGTTAACAAAACCAAGGTCATATAAGTTGGTTTAATAGCAGGGGAGTTAAGGTTAACACATATGAAGTGGGATGAAAATGTGGCTGGTATTACTGACGAACACGCTTGGTGGGTTAATGAGTGTTTAGAATAACTAGAGAGTGAGCGGCCGTCACGAAAGTCAGAGGAGAAAAGTACCAGATTTTTCGACTTGCCAATTTCAGTGGTCTTGGCGTTGCTCTTGATAGGCAAACCTGGGATAATACTGTTCATGAAGACGATATGGATGTTTCTTGGGAAAGATTCAGTAATACTTTCAATGGATGTTTCTTGGGAAAGATTCAGTAATACTTTCAAAGTAGTGGGGGGAGCATGCGAGCCAATAAGCGTAAAATGGTCTCGTTCCAAAATGAGGCCAAAGTGATGGAGTTTTGACATTAAGAAGTGCTTGTTGTCTGAAGAGGAAGCGCATGAGAGACTCAGAGACAAGTGATCATCATCATGACAGAATATATTACGTAGATTTGCGTAGGGAAACTAAGAGGTTTAAACGACAAAGCAAACGTGCTGTCAATGAACTTAACCAGGGCATGTGAAGCGTCCGGGGTAAACCATGGAAAGGTCTGTGGGGCCCGGCTTTGTGGATAGGAAGCTGTATAATTGGGGTGCGTTACACATGACAGCTAGAGAATCGATACGAGTGGATCCGCGCGGCCTTTCTTCGTCCGTTCCTGGCGCTACCTCGCTAAAGCAGGAAACAGCAATCATTTATAAAAAAAAAAAAATGATATCTATAATACTATACCGACCATCAGATATAAATATCTGCTCTTGGGTTATCTGGTGTGGCAGATGTTTGTGGTTCGTGTCGAACAGGTCAACCCTCCAGATCAACAGATCTCACGCCGTCTCTGGCGAGGCACTCTGACGTGCTCCTCGGGTTCACTTCAGCCCCTGAGTCCAACTTGACCTGAAGGAGGGGGGGAAAAAAAAGACCTCTTATCCAGAATTGCTTTTTGAATATCATTGTTGTTTTGTATATTTCTTCGGTCTTTTTTTTTGGCTCTGTTATTTCAGCGATTACAAGTTTATCTTTATTTTCTTTCTGACGCTCTTCCGGAAAAGAGAACCATTTATTCACACATCAAGACACATCACAGCGAAATCTAGCAGTTTTTCCTTCAGACCCCTCACGAACTTTCGACTGACGAAGGCCTGATTTCCCTTCCGAGTGCGTCTTCCCCCCCTTCTGGAGATACTGTCAGCCGTGTATGCGCTCCTCCTCCTCCTCAGAGTGAAAATTACACTACCGCTGTGTTGCAGCAGAAACTGAACGAGTTTTTGCCATTCTTGTTTTTTGGAGCGCTCAGTCCCTCCCGTCGCCGTGTTGCCATTGCTGCATTTCAGGATCTGTAAACAGAGCCATGATGAACCTCAGACAGTCAGAATGGACTGTTCAAGCCCTCCAGTCTACACGCTGATGGGGTGCATGTTGAAGCCCATGTGTGAGGAATGTTCCACTGTTTTTACAGCTCAAACGTTGCGTGAATGCAACGTGGCATAAGTATGGGAGGACAGTGTGAAGGGCGACACTTTGAAAACAAAGTAAAGGCTTGCTTAAGATCAGTCAAAACAAATCTGTTCCTAACCAGGACAAGTTTTCTATTACTGGAATGGAGCACCAATATGTGGGAGCATGATATAAGATGAGCATGTAATGAGTTGCGAATTTGATGTGAGTTGTGCCTCTGATGTGGACTGTGTACTTGGTGCGGGTTGTGCACATGGTTTGTGTTGTGCACTGAATTTTGTTGGTGCACCTGGTGTGGTTGTGCCCCTCGTGGGACACCTGAAATTGATGTGGGATGTCCACCTGATGTGAGTTGATATTCTGGCGTAAGATGTGCATTCGATGTGGATTGTGTCCCCGATATGATTTGTGGACCTGATGTATAATTTGCACCTGATGTGGGATGTACACTTGTTATGAACTGGGCGCCAAATGGAACATGGATACCTAATGCAATATAGTAGGTGCTTCTTTTTATCTGTGTGTCTGCTGTGAGCTGGGAACCTGATATGAGATGGGCACTTACCATTGCTGAGGCACCTGCTGTTAACTGGACACCTGATGGGAAAGCCTCATAACGTTATTTCCCACGAAGACAACATTGCCCTAGAGAAGAATTACGAGAGATCAGATGTTCAACGCTAAATATATCCACACTATGGTTTCAGAACCTCTCAATAACTAGAACTAATAGATTACGAGGGTAATGGTATACTATATATGAGGTAAACTGTAAAGATTTGAGGGTAGTGAAGCTACTTTCTTGATATCAGAGTCAATATTGAAGAAGAGGATCCTCTCCACTTCCAATGAGGGAAAAGTTGCCAACATAATATACACAGAAATTCACATGTCTCTCTGTGTGTAGGCGTCTCTGGACGTCTGTCGCCAAATTTTATAAAGTACATCACAGCGTCAGTCCATCTCCCTGTAGCACTGTCATGCACACACATATGATTCTAGGACCATCATGCATATGCAGAGTGCACTTTGTCAACGACATATGTAAATGCAAACAGTGGTGCGCAGGAAGAAAAATGCATGCCACTTTCGTTGCAGAGTGCATGTATTCATGGTAGCCAGAGTCATGGAATGCCAGGGGGGGTCTGGAGCACTGGATACTTGGAACTTTAGTAAACAGGAATTCCAGGGAACAGTAGTAAAGAGATCCAGGGATTTTGCAACCCAGGGGAGGCCATAGATTTGGAGTGCCGAAGTCCATCAGTGCTAAAATCCAGGACGGGGTGAGCAGAAGGGAACAGATCTCAGTAGTGTCAGAATCCAAGAACTCCAGTCTCTCTGGAATGACAATTCTTGCCAAAACTAGTTAATGTTAAGACTGACGAGTCTGTGCGTAGCTGGACTCATTACATTCAAAGTCCAGAAATGATAACGTGCTTAGAAACCTCTGCTCACGAGGGTCATGGACCAGGAGTACTCATACCTGGAACTGTCATGAATCCACGGGTGTCTTTCGTCAACATGTCTAGGATCCATGAATTCCAGATTCCTGGCGAAACCACTTCATTGAACTAAGAGTGAATAATCACTGTGGTCTAAGATGATATAAAGCCCATGAGTGTTGGATTTTAGACATGCATAAATCCAGAAAGGTTCAGGTCCAGTAGGATAAGGATTTAAGGGCAGCACATCCTACTTGTGCCTACAGTGAAGTGGAATCAAAATATAGAGTTTAGGTTTCCCAATAACAGATAAGTGCCAGACTACAGGTGAGCTAGACCTAAGTAATGCTGTAGTCCACGAGTGCTACAGTACAGGAGGCCAAGCTTCTTGAGTGAGAGATAGGAGTCCAGAGTCCATGTGAGGTCATGGCTATCCCAAGGATTATATAGTTACATAGGTGATACATATGATCGAGTCATGTCATTCTCAGAAAATGCCATCCCTCCTCTGGTGTCCTTGGTTTGTTCATAACATGTTATCAGCATTGCACTGGGGGGCAACATTGCACTTGAGAACAGCGTAACATTATTTCAGGAAATCTTAAGGGAGCAAGATAACACAACGGTGTCTGCAGGGCACTGTGGACCAAAATAGCTCACCTCAGCAACATATTGTGGAACAAGATAACACAGCCTCAGCAGCGCACTATGGAGCAAGATAGCAAAGGTTCAGTAACGTACTGGAGAGCAAGATAATGGAAACCTCAGCATGGCACAGGAGATCAAAATAAATCGACCCAGGCAACGCCCCTGGGTAGTAAGATAAGTCTAAGCCACACACGCTCACGGGAGCAGTGAATAGCAAGATAACACGCCCTCAACAACGCTCCTGGGAGGAAAAGAACATGCTCAGCTACTCCCTGGGGAGAGAGAGATAACACCGACCAAGGAAGGAGAAAAAAAAAAGGGGAGGGGAGAAAAACTGTCGGCCTTTTTACCCTACACGATCAATCATCCTCCCAGCTGTGATTTATCTCTCAATAAGGCCAGCGTGTGAGGGAAGACAAGCCACAGGGGAGAACCACGGATGATGGTGGAGGGAAAGTATTTGATAAAAGAGGAGACGAGGAGACCCTCCTATCTATAAGATGTTTACAGCCATTGTTCCCGTCATTCAGCTGATGAAAACAGTTCATCGTCACTAGATTGCCGTGAAACCGGTTTTGCTCTGAAGAATTTAACGCTGGATATTTTTTTGTTTTTTTCCCACGTGAACATTATGAATATAAAGAGCTGATAATCGGTAAAGATTCAGCTAACGTCGATAGGAGTCACGGTCTGGAAACAAGGAGGGCAAGGTTGATTATGGACAGTTAATCAATTTACTCTGTCGCGTCATAGATTAATCAGCCAGTTGTGGATCTTGTCATCTCGAGTGTTTGGGAATTCTTTCAAGTCTGGATCGACAGGTTGATCATGTTCGTCGTGTTTCCTCTCTTGCTCTTACCAGACTCGGGCTTGGAATTGTCTGTCAATTGAGAGTTTTCAGATCAAAATCTCCGCCAAGCTCCCTGACCTTCGGAGATTCTTGCTCAATCTCCTCAAATTAACTTAACCCTCTTATCTCTTATCAAGTTATTCATGTCATCAACCTCATCTGGTCGTCGGCCTACCAATTCCTCGTGTTATAGTTGATATACCCAATTTAAAAAAAAAAGGGATCATATACGTTTGATATATCCACACCCAGTTGGAGTGAGGTCACGAGACATTAAAACAGAAGGATGTAACATTGAAAACGCTTCCTGATGTTATCATGTCTGATCTTATCCCCTTTAAGTTCCAGTCACCATCCAGGGCCGAACTTTTAATCCAAAATCCTACAGCCTGTTCATTGATCAACCTGCCTGTGACTGCCCGTCTTTCACTTCCACATAAAAGCACTCGTTCAACAGCTGTCAGATTTACGTGCACTTTGATGTATTGGCTCTTATTTTTCTCCCGTTTTCAGTCGTGGACACTGGGCACTGCACTTTTATTTCACCTCTTGATTCTGTCTTTATCTCTGGAACGTTACGGCGCTTTGACAAAGCCTCTATAGCTTTAGATTGTAAGAAGTTGTACAGTTATGTCTAATGTTATCCCCCAACAGCTCGATATTAAGTCTTATGTAAGTCATTTTCATCCTAGAGATGTTACAGTAGACCATCCTTCTATATTCGTAATATCTTTTTTTTTTTTTCACTTAGACTAACTATCTCTATTGTTAGCTGTTTGTGCAGAATTACTCGCCTCAGCGAGATATTCCACAATTTCACTAAACTCGTACTTAACCTCATCTGTGGGTTTATTCGAGAAGATTACGTAGAATATTGGAGGTAGAGAGCCACCCTTTAGTCTCCATTTATCTGCCATTTCTCACTGTTCACGAACTATGGTGTGGGCCCATTCCTTCGGCAATTTTTGTTTTCACTTCACGAACTATGTTGTGGCCATTCCTTCTGTATTTTCTTTTTTTTACTGTTCGTGACTGATGTTGTGTCTATTTCTTCGGCAGTTTTTCACTGTTCCTGAATATCCTGTACTAATTTGTCCGATATTTTTCACTGTTTCCGGACCATTATGTGACCATTTATTTTGTATATCTCACCGTTGCCAGGCTACAAAGATTTTCGGTGACTACACTGTCGTTGGTTAGAGAGTAAAGGTGAAATATGAATTACCAGAGCCGGCCAAGGTTGAGCACATAGGCTCCAATCCAGGTTGCGGCAGTCGGTCCATAGTCAACCCGGCTGTTCATCCACCCCGAATGGTTGGTCGATAATTTGGATACCTAGCTCAGGCTAGGGTATATATATATATATATATATATATATATATATATATATATATATATATATATATATATATATATATATATATGTGTGTGTGTGTGTGTGTGTGTGTGTGTGTAGCGTTAATGAGATGGCCTTGATTAGGGTCTCAGTTGTTTACATAAAAAAAAGAAATTACTTTTCGCTTCAAGTACTTAGCTATCTATACCGTACATAGAGAATATTTTTTCTTTAAACTGTTAATAATAAAAGTCAAGAGTCTGATGCATGAAATAAGTAAAACAACTGAAACAATGCTCAGTATTATATTCGTATATACACACGAAGACCCCATACGGTCGATACCATGATGTGTATTTCGGCAGGCGGCATAGCTAACTGTGCTAGGACACCGCTAAACATTACAGCCACAGTGAGTGAGGCAACTTTCTCGAGGGTAACATATATAGAAGATTACCATGGCAACCTCAGAACGCGGCAGCTGAGGGAATACAAGTGTACGTTAGGCAACTCACTAGACGATATAGCGGATGCAAGACATCCAAGTGCAAGCATCTTTCAAGACGGTAACACAAGCAGTATGACAAGTGCAGCGACGCCAAAGGTTAGCAACAAAGTGCTGACATTCACAAAGCAGGAACAGCGCTACCAATCGCCGACAACTCTGGCCACCCCAGCGCGACACAAACTCCACAATGGCTCTCAGATCCGGACTCCGTTCCAGCCAGACGTGTCCTCGAGAATCAAATCACCTCCTCCATCCCAGCATAACTAGCTTCCCCACTGTTTCATCAAAGGTCAGGCCCGGATCGACATTGTGACCGTGGATCAGCAACACTAGAGCCACCCCCCTTTACTCACTCAATACCTCCTCGTCTCCAGCTCCTCCTCCAGCTCTCCAACCAGTCACTGGGTGTGAGGCTGAGCCTGGGCCACATCTCGCCGTCTCACAAGCCAGTTGGAAATTACTCCTTTTCTTGAAAGATCACAATAGGTCTTGTAAACCCAAAGTATAAAAGGACATTCATTGTTTCTGTGCAAATGTTACGAAGTTTTATGGAACAGACACGTATGAGGAGATGGTAGGATTAGAGAGAAATCATATTTGACAGCAAAATGAAAAGTAGTCAGTTTTCTTTCTTTCTTAGCTCACTTGCTCACTATTCTTATCAATCACCCCATATGGTAGTGAGCATTATGATGTACAGACCATGGGGCCAACTTTACACCTAAGATTCTATGATATATGTTCCATGAATCATTTGGTCAAGTTCAGAATCATCACTCGAAGAGCCACAGATGATGATGGTTATCAAATCCTTATCTCTGTACAACAGATAAAAGAGAGATGGTGATTATACTCGTCAAAGGAAACAAGAAGCTATATGTATGGTGCTCCTGCATTACTAGACAAATTTAGACTTCTTTTAGCTGTTGGCTGGAGATGGTCATGATATGACTTGAGGTGATCATGACACGACATGACTCGACTCGAAATGGTTATGACACAACTCGAGATGGTCGTGATACGAACTGAGGTAGTCATGTGACGCGTCTCGGTGCCAGTCAACAGAGCGAAGTAGCAACCATCTTATTTATCCTCAAAAACGCGACCACGGCGGGTCAGGTCACTTTGAGGGACTAGTGTGAGTGAAGGATGGGAGTAAGAGGAAGGGAGATGAACGAAAATGTTATATAATCTCTGCTGAAAGGAGCACCTTCGACGATAAGATTTTACCATAAAGGAGGGCTAACGCGTAGAGCTCACCGTTATTTAAAAGAGAAAGACCCAGAGAGAGAGAGAGAAGGAAAAAGAATGAAGGACTGGGGTGAGGGCTACGAATTCTAGGGAGGAGGTAAGATGGAATTTAAAGGACAGGAAACGTGAGGGGAGCGGGCGAGACGGTGAGATAAAGGAGAGGGACAAAGGGGAGAATTACGGGTGAGGGATCCAATTTCAGAACCTTTGATGTGAAGGTAATCTCTGCCTTGGATGTGTCATACGGGGCGTTTTCATGGGATCTCGTATGACGGGGCGTGCCTGCCTATCTGTGAGAGTTTCCTATGTCTGACGACCTTATGTCTGATGACAGACGTGAGTTTCCGGGTGTACACAAGCTGTTGCCGTAAGGACGAGAAGACACACGCAGACACCTCTCGTTGTCTCCCTTACCTCAGAACGACAGACGAAGTCTTAGAGGATGCCAGCGAGCGAAAGAGAGGCAGCAGTGGCAGGAGCAGTAGAAGGCGTCATACGCCTGGCTCACTTCTGCAGCTGGATGGTTGCAGCTGTTAGCGTGATGACTTAGGTGAGCGTTCCAGCCTGAGTTGACAGTGCCAAGGTGGATATCGGGTATGATGGAAGAAGACCTGAGATCACCTGGTAGGTCAGTCACGACGAGGGAGCAGGTCAGGCTAGTGCAGGCCACCTGAATTACTTCCGCGATCAGGTAGAGCTGACAAACAGGGGCTAAGGAATAGTTACTGACGCTTAAGACCTTGAAAAGGAGCTGCTGACTCCACCACTGTCGAAAGTTCAACTTCCTATACAGCCAACGTACTTAGGAGCAGTGAACGACAACTGGAGCTGCTGTTCTCTCCTGACACAGCTGTTGACTTCTCTAGAGTTGAAAGTACACCTGCTGCAGCTGACATACAGTTGGTTGTCGTGTGCTGATACAATCGCAGCTCCCGATAGTATCCGACACCACACCTGCCACAGGTGGTGCGACATCCGCCACAGTGAGGATAAAAGATTGTGTTTGTTTCTCCCGGAGGCAGTGGTGATATGTAGGTGTAAATGGTCATCGTTTCCTCTCCACAGTAGATCCTACGCTTGCAAAAAGGTTTTGCCTCGAGCCTCTGTTGTGGAAAATACTAAAATTCTTTCTGCACTGGTGATTGCACGTGTCCATCACCAACCCAAGTGCAGTGCAAGGCTTCGAGTATAAACGATCGATAAACTGTACACATAAGATTCTTTTCTAAGCCTTATTGAGTCTAACTGGGCCTTATTTTCCCAACCAACTGGATGATTTGTCAATAGATACGCCCATTATTTTCCTTCACGCCCACATAGTCAGCTACAGATCTGATTGATGTCCTAAGAGCCTGTGGCTGACCGCTCTTAAATCAAACACCCATTGAAAGTCACTAACATGTCCAAGAATAGAAGAATTGTCTTTCTCTTTTTTTCCCTGGTATGAATAAAGAAATAGAAACATAGTAAACTGAACACAAGGCTTCACAATCTGTCCAGGTAAATACCACAGAAGATTTGTTAATATTTGAGGTCTCAAACATTGATACGCTTGAGCCACTGAATACTTTACGCCACTTTAAGAAAAGAAGAGTTTGCGTTCATACCCATCATTTTTTCTCTTCGAAATGTTTTTCAAGTACACTTTATTTTTTCTAGGATGTGGAAGTGGGAACTATGTTCACACTCATTCACATAAATAGTATGTTGGGTCACCGAAACACAAGACAAGGTTAATGACTTCATTAAGCCTTACCATGAGCAATGACCCCAGGGGAGGATGAAGACCTGCCCATGATGTTGCCACTTCGTCCTGGCATTAATCCCTGTGGGAGGAAGGGCGCGAAATGTGACGATCAAGGGGGCTGACGACACCCTGATTCAGACGATGGTTGAAGGCGGAGACAAATGACAAGTTGGAGGAGCTTATGGAGGAAGGCGAAGAATTTAAGATGACGTGAATGTGAACACGGGGATGGTCACCTCTGTTAGGGGGAGAAGGGTTGAGAGATTTACCAAAGTCACATCTGGAGAGGAGCAGGAGACGAACCAGTAGCAACGGGGGATAAGAGAAGATTAGCCCACAGAAATGGGGAATAGCCAGGCAGTAGAAAAACGAACAACAGGGGGTGAGAGAGGAGTCTTGTACAAGAGAGGGGACGATAAACAAAGCAGGAAAAGAAACAGAACATTAACACATGCGACAGCAGGAGCAGGAGAAGTCGAGCAGACGCAGTATCAAAAATGCAGCAGGAGAAATACAGAAGAGTCAACAACAGGGGGAGATAGAAAAGCATTAGCATGTGAGATCGACAGACTAAATCAACAGGCACGGCAGCAGTGTTATTTGTGCACGTTACACAAAATCTGCTCTAGGATTTAGGGCATATATATTTTGTCCCGGGGATGTCAGATGTGTGTGTTTGGGTCTTGGGGTAAAACCACGCATCAGTGACTCCGGAAATTTTTACGCTCCTCATAAAGGAATAAGCCGGCACTGCTGAGGTCCCTGGTTGGACAACAAGTGTCCATAAACAATAGAGAATGGGAGAGAGACTGTGTCGTTACCTCGTCCAACTTGGCCGGGATGGCGATCAGGAGAGTGCTGGCCCCAGTTTTGGCCGTCGCTGTGATCAGCAGGGCGCCAGCCTCAGCTGGGCCGTAACTGCTGCGGTTAAACTGAGCGCCAGACTCAGCGGCTTGGCTGTAACTGCCATCAGCGTAGGTGGTGCTGGCCTCAGTTACGGCTGTCACCGTGATCACCAGGACGCCGTCGCTAGGCTATTACTTCGCCCATGGCCAAGACCACTTCGACGTGACTGCGGTAGGCCGGATGCAAGGGCTTTCCTCAAGACTGACGATCGTCAGCTTCACCGGGAAACATAGTGTGTTGCCCTTCACTAGCCCTCAGCCGTGGCAAGTCAGCTGGGAACCTGTTGACTACTGTATCATAAACCTCGACACCTTTAGGACACCTTACACACAATAGCCTTTCTCTTGTTAGAGTAGTAAGATAGTTTATAACTAGAAGACGGCCAGAACCTCGCCAATGCTTTTGAAGAAATGTAATGAATAGATATCTGATTCTATATACCATGACTGCAAAAAGGTTTTAAAGTGCTGTATAAATGCTTTCCCGGGTGTGTGAGTGACCCGCCCACCATCGCAGTTAATGCAGAATGTCCGTGGATTATGTACACCACCAAGGAAGGACTTTGTGAAGTAATACCTCTTCATCATTACTAGATCACATCGTTTTCTATTCACGATCCTCTTCACAACAGATGAATATATCAGTGTAATCAGAATATTACATGGTTCAGTTACTTCCTACAGATCACATAACTGTATGAACCTTTTCCTCGGAACAGCTTGCCAAAACCTGGGCTTGCATTTATAACAGAAACTCTTGGGAATATTTTCCTGTGTAAAACATGAATGCATATAAATGTGTCTCCTAAAATACTGTTGGCATTACAAGCTGGGAATTTATGGACAGCGCACAAGCCCCTTTGTAACGTCAGCAAATTCACCTCACTCTCGAGGATCGTAAGTAAAAGGGAATGGAAGCGCAGCTCAGCACGTTTTATTTCAGCGTGCCACTCGCTGCCCCCTTGACAATGTTCACCCAAATGGCAAAAGTCTGAAACCCCCTCTCAGGTGTTGAAAAATAGAGAGGCTTATCTCAAAGGAGATCAGTCATTGTTTCACTGATCCCCCGGTGAATATATGATTTGATAACGATTGCAAAATAGCATCCTTTTGTGTTTTTCTATGTGTCTCTCCCTCTGGTGATGGAACCGTTGGTTTATGTTCGTGTTTAAGTCAGAATTATACGTATTTTCGAGGAGGATGATACAAGCTGGATCTAGTATGCACTACGACCGCGTCCTTGTGTATCTTTCACGACCAGCAGGGGTGTTGTGTGTGTGTGTGTGTGTGTGTGCGAGGGTAGTCACGAGATGACATCCGACTCGCTTGACCCACACTCTGAGCACCTCCTCTGATGATAGTCTCTTCCACAACCATCCCGTCACAGGCATCACGGGACAGCTAGATTGTAGCACGGGCGTCACGTAACGAGTAGTTTGACTGTGGTGTCACACCGTCACGAGGTAGGTTGTAGATTCCTAGTCTGAACCCCATCAGTTTGATCTCGCCACAACCTCACATGATCGGTAATCTCCAAGCTTGGCATCGCCATAGCGCCACCTCTCACTTACAGTCCTCAGTTCAGACCTCCTGTACAGGAGCATACGAGAGGCTCTATGTACTATCCGTCCATCCAGCACTTCGCTTCTCTTTCCCTTCTAATTCCATCAAGCGACTGGCGTAATATCCTGGCTCGAGACGATCTTGGCGTCACGACACGGCCAGTATCCCTGCTCGACACCCTCCCAGATTGACCTGCCTATCAGTATGGCCTCGACATCGTCATGTGACCAACAGGGTCCTGGCTCGACGTCGTCAAAAAGCGACCCGATGTGAACTGAAGATGATGACCTTATTCCATGCCAGGGATCAGCATGGCCATGTGTGTTTCCCCCACAGCTACGATAAGAACAGAAGGGCCACATCGCCTGCATGGCTGACCGAAGCGATAACAGTGTCATGTCTGGCTTAAATGCAGATATCGTTTGTTCTTCAGGAAAGTAACACAATCGCGTAGGTTAACTACACGTCCATTGTTGAAAAGGAGAAAGTGAACCACATTCAGTTTTGCTCCCTTCATATTTCGGTGATTCTTTCTTTTATGAACGAGAGATTTCTGCTTTATGATCAAGGTTGTCCCACTGCTCAGCCTACGCCGTCCACCTCGGTCACTCCGATCTACACACACACACACACACACACACACACACACACACACACACACACACACACACACACACACACTGCCTCCGTCGTGAGAACAGAGCTGCAGAGGAAATAGGAGACGACAAACAATAACAATGAGTTATAGAGTAAACTTCTCGCCAAAATACTGCTTCAGGAAGGATATAGTTCCAGAAGCAGGTGTGAGAGAATGGAGAGCAGGTGGCACCAGTAAAAGCAGTGGACGCCTCAGATGCCTGTGAATGGATAATGTTTAAATGAAAAGTTTTGGCTTAGGAAGAACTGACAAACGATTTTCATGATTGATTCAAACGTTTCTTTCATTCAGTATGATTGATGGATATATGTGGGTTCTGGAGAGAGAGAGAGAGAGAGAGAGAGAGAGAGAGAGAGAGAGAGAGAGAGAGAGAGAGAGACAGAGTGAGTGTTCTTCCTGCTGGACGTCGTGAATGGAGGACAGATGAGCACTACCAAGGAGAACTACTCAGAAGTCGGAGGAATGACCATCTGTTCAGTATGTACTACAAGTCGCAATACACCATTAGCTCGGGATTCTCTGTTGATGAAGAAGTGTTCCTGCCCGAGAAATGCTGGAGGTCGTGGCCTCCCGCAATTACCAAAGCCGTCACGCTGCACCGCTGAGCTTCTTAACATACATACATACACGCCCACGCGAGAGCCTTGATCCCCCGAGCCTAGCGGGAGAGGGAGCCATGAACGCAGCAGGTCAGGATAGTGATGCAAGGATGTGACGACGAAGGTACGAGGAGATATCACCACCAGTACACGTAGACATGACGGTAATCTTCAGTCTTCTAACAGGAATACAATTCCTCCAACGCTCCTCTGGAGGGGGAGAATCCAAAATGTTAAACACTGCTTGACAAAGGGGAAGCTAAACGATAAATCTAGTAGACGAAGCTGAGGCTTTATAAGTTCTGATCTATTCCGAAAGTTCTTAGGTTGCGATGACCATAAAACTTGTAACTTTTGCGGCGCATAAAAAGTCTCGTTAGTGCGTCATTAGAGGAGTTGAGCGAGAGGCAACTTTCACTTGCCGGGTTTTGCCTCTGGTGAGGACCTGTGTCTGTGGCCGGAGATGGGGGTCACAGGCGCTGTAATCAGGTCGGGGACACAGGCCATGAAAAGGCTCAGAGGCTGTGGGATTCGGACGGGTAAGTGGCGTTTCGTGAAGACTATTTTCTAAGCTTTCCATGATACCTGGATGACCTCGAGCACACATGTTCATGTCAGATTCGTCCATTAACATGTTCTAGTGATGGTTCGTAGACGTCGTGTCACGTGTCTCCAACCCGAGACTCGTATACTGGCCTGGTTTCCATGAATCGTACCTTTTTTTTTTCTTCTATCTCTACCCGAAACTCAGAAACTGGTTTCCTCTATTTCCATCCATGCTTCACTACCTAGGACGATCAGGATCCACAAGCTACCTCCATCCATGATGCGGTCCTTAGCCATCTCTGCGGTATGGACGGAAAAACCATCCCTCAGACCTTGGCACAGGACAAGACATCGTGCATTCTATGGGCAAATATATCTTTTCCTCTCCCTGACGAGTTGATCATGCGTGGCCAACTGACGGTCACTCCTGTCGGTGAAAGTCATGACTTATATACGTATTGGTCTTTGGTTAGTCATCTTTAGTCCACATTTACATGATAAACTTGCGGAATTACAGACTTGGCAACAGGGTTGTGAGTCGTGTGTTGTACGGTTCTCCAACAGAACATCCCACAGACTTAGCAACAAGGTTGTGAGTTACGTGTTATAAGGTTCTCCAATAGAACATCCCACAGACTTAGCAACAGGGTTGTGAGTCATGTGTTATACGGTTCTCCAACAGAACATCCCACAGACTTAGCAACAGGGTTGTGAGTCATGTGTTGTAACAGTCCTCCAACAGAACATCCCTTTTTTTTTTCATTTTGTTGTGTTATGCGGTCCCCGCTTAGATATGGGCGAGTCGTAGCCATTCTTATCGTAAATTCCATTACGTGTCTCATTTACGTCTGGCGGGAGTGGCCACATGTCCAGGCCCGTATTGTATCTAGTGGACGTAGCGAGAAGACGAGATATCGAGGGTCGACATGCCAAGTGTTATGTCCCCGAGACGCCATATGTTATGGCCGACTGGGACTATGCTTGTTGGCTCGTTGCTGGTAATTATGTACGTCCCGACTCGTGGCAGTTATATACGGCTGGCTCGTGGTAGTTATATAAGGCTGGCTCGTGGCAGTTAAATACGGCTCGGCTCGTGGCAGTTATATACAGCCCGACTCGTGGTAGTTAAATACGGCTCTGCTCGTGGTAGTTATATACGGTCCGACTCGTGGCAGTTATATATATATATATATATATATATATATATATATATATATATATATATATATATATATATCCCTGGGGATAGGGGAGAAAGAATACTTCCCTCGTATTCCCTGCGTGTCGTAGAAGGCGACTAAAAGGGAAGGGAGCGGGGGGCTGGAAATCCTCCCCTCTCGTTTTTTTTTTTTTTTTTTTCAATTTTCCAAAGGAAGGAACAGAGAAGGGGGCCGGGTGAGGATGTTTCCTCAGAGGCCCAGTCCTCTGTTCTTAACGCTACCTCGCTGATGCGGGAAATGGCGAATAGTATGAAAGAAAAGAAAAGATATATATATATATATATATATTGATGTGAGCATTTCCTGGAGACGAGAGTTGAGTGGCCTTTTTAGAAGTGGCCTCTATTCAGGGATATATTTTTGGCCATGTTAAGGCTTGACGGGTCATCACGCGTCGGCATTCGTCATATCGAGCGTAAGTAATGTCATCGGCAAAGGACACAACATTCGCCTCAAAGATGCACTTCGGTCGGTAAGGGACACAACAGCCCGTATGGCCGATCGCTTTTCGGGTCACCAGAGGTCAAGTAGTAAAAAAACCAGGGAACTAGCGCATCGAGCTGGGGTGGGTTTACCCCCCAGAGACACGGGATGAGTCAGTGAGTGTCCCTTACCCACATATCTCCAACACCAGTATCATCCCTCCCTTAACCACTGTACCTATGACTCATCCCCTTTACCTATGTCCTCCCTTACCTACGTCCTCCCTTACCTACTCACTCAACATGTCTTTCTCCTCCTAACGTATCACTTCCACCTCACAGTTTTCGGCGGTGGTCCTTCCCTCATGGCCACCCTCACAGCCCTGCTGTCCTCTCTCTCATCTGTTCCTCAGTCATCCGTGCCTCCTTCCCTCACCCGCCGACCCACCTCCCTCCTGCTCTTACCCACGACCTCACGTGCTCTCTCTCTCTCTCCCTGCCCTATAACCACTCTCGCTAAACTCACTCACTCACCGCCACCCTCCCTTACTAGTCTTTCTCATTCCCCCTTATCTGTCTCATCCCCACGCCCCCCCACTGGCATTTTCCCCTCATCGATCCGCCCTCACTCGCCATCTCCCTTGTATTCTGTCCACAGACGGCGCCTCTGGCCATCTCTCTCTCTCTCTCCCTCCCCTCTCTCTCTCTCTCTCTCTCTCTCTCTCTCTCTCTCTCTCTCTCTCTCTCTCTCTCTCTCCCGCTTGTAACTAAAGTTCTTAGCAGTTTTTTTTTTCTTTTTTAGTATTTAAGAATTTAAGCAAACTGTGTTAATCGAAGCATCAGTATATATAGAGGGAAAAAGCCACAGGGAAGCAGTCACTTCGAAGTATCAAGCGCTTTCTTATATTACTCATATTTTCGCATACATACATCTTTTGCACTTTTTGTTTGAATGTATATGCAAAAAGTACACAAGTAGCCAGTGTACATCAGATGCAGGTAAAACCACAAGGAAACGACAACTGCGGTGTCACACACTTTTGTATATTACATTGACAAGACGAAAAAAAAATAGCTTAATACTTCGTATTTTCCGTTACTTTGTGGTTTTACCTGCATATATTAAATATATATATATATATATATATATATATATATATATATATATATATATATATATATATATATATATATATATATATATATATGTATATATATATATATATATATATATATATATATATATATATATATATATATATATATATATATATATATATATTTATATATCCCTCCCTTAACCCCTGTACCTATGACTCATCCCCTTTACCTATGTCCTCCCTTACCTACGTCCTATAATTTTTTTCTTTCCTGAACGCTGTTTCCTGCACATACACGTGAATATTCAAATATATACATGCAAATATATACATTTGCATACACGTAAGTATACATATGTACACATGTGCATATTCATACTTGGTGTCCTTCATCCATTCCCGATGTCACCTCGCTCCACAGGAAACAGCACAAATGCATGATGGAAAAGAAGAGATAACATATACATTCTCTTCACCTTCCCCACACCTGATCACCACCCTCTGCGTCAGCGAGGTAGCGAAAGGAAACGGACGAAGAAAGGCCACATCTGCCCACACTCATTCTCTAGCTGTCATGTGTAATGCACAAAAACCACAGCTCCCTATCTACATCTAGGCCCCACAGACCTTTCCATGGTTTACCCAGACGTTTCACATGCCCTGGTTCAAGCACTTTTACCCCAGTATACCACATCGTTCCAGTTCATTCTGTTCCGTGCATGCCTTTCACCCTCCTGCATATTCAGGCCCCGATCGCCCTAAAAGTTTTTCACTCCATCCTTCCATCTCCAATTTGATCTCCCGGTTCTACTTGTTCCCTCCACTTCTGAGACATTTATCCTCTTTGCCAACTTTTCAACACCTGCTCTCTCAACTACGCCCCTTTTTTTCCACACATCCCGTCACTGTATTATATTCGTTGTCGTATATATATATATATATATATATATATATATATATATATATATATATATATATATATATATATATATATATATATATATATACAATATATATATATATATATATATATATATATATATATATATATATACATATATATATATATATATATATATATACAATATATATATATATATATATATATATATATATATATATATATATATTTTTTTTTTTTTTCATACTATTCGCCATTTCCCGCGATAGCGAGGTAGCGTTAAGAACAGAGGACTGGGCCTTTGAGGGAATACCCTCACCTGGCCCCCTTCTCTGTTCCTTCTTTTGGAAAATTAAAAAAAAAATTAAAAATTATATATATATATATATATATATATATATATATATATATATATATATATATATATATATATATATATATATATATATATAACTTCCTTGTTGCAAGGAGCACATCTTGCCTTCCTGTAAGACAGTCAGAGGTGGTCAGTTCCACCTGCAGTTGTCTGAGTCGCGGCCAACGAAGTGCAGGGGAGCGGGTGTTGAGCTGGAGAGATCCCAGGTTTATCATGAATAGCGCTCGCCCGCAGGTCGCTTTAAAATATTCATGGGCGTCGGTCTCGCTGTTTCCAAACACCAGCCTCGGTAACACTGACTCTTGAGGTAAGTGCTTGGCTAGTACTCATCCTGAGGGTGTCGTGAGGTCGAGCGTCGAGGTGATCTGACGTGCTAGACGTAAGACATGGAGGGCTTCCTGGCTACATATAATGTAACTACTCTTACCCCCGTGATGTGTGTGTGGAGGGGCGGCCGTGGAAGGTAAACAACCAGTCACCAAGGGACGGAGATGTGAGGGGAAGTGTAACAGTGTGAAGGGCACAGGGGCTCAGATGGAAGGGCCAAAGGTGGGTAGATGAAAACATGCTCATGGAAAGCAGGACTGTGGCTGGATGTTCGAGCCTCAGGCCTATCGCTCTCCAGGGTCATTAAGGCCGTCACCGTCAACCAACAACCACCAATCAGAAAAAAAATCTTCAACGGCTTCAGGTGCTATGGATGACTCTTGAGATCTAATACACTCTCACCATGCCCCTAGGCTCTGACGACGGATAGAGATGGAGATGACCAACCTGAAGGGACTGGTGGTGCTCAAGTACTTGCAGGGCAGTGTGAGTGTGGAGAGATACTCGTGAGGGAGGGAGGGAAGGGTCACACGAGAGGGTGGAGTGAAAGGACAGGTAGTGAGGAGGAGAATAACCAATTAGTACATTATAATAGAACAGAGGGAGGAGGGCAGCAGAGATCAATCACCTACAGGCAGGCGTCTGTTGCACGCACCTGGTGAGCTGAAGGGACTATCATGAAGTTGGATAATGAAGGGGAGAAGTTACATAAATCAAGAGTGACATGGAAAGAGGTAGTTCACCGTCTGTGTGTGTGTGTGTGTGTGTGTGTGTGTGTGTGTGTGTGTGTGTGTGTGTGTGTGTGTCTGTGTGTGTGTGAGCGAGCGAGCTACTGGAAGGAATATCTTTCTCACAGGGATCCATTTGTCAGACCCTCTTTTCTATCATTCGGTTTCTTGAAATTCTTTGTTATCAACAAACATCATTTCTTTACACAGTTCGTCGAAAATCGGCCGATTATCTACCGCTTTAAGAAGTATTTCCTTTCATTGTTCGCCCTAACATGGAGTACTGCTCTCATATCTAAGGTGGTTTTTTCCTCCATCTCTCCACTAGCGAGTATGGAATCAAAATCCTTCCGTCTCATTAATGCTCCAGGCACCCTCTTTCTCCTACCATCAGCTTCTATGATGTTGCTTCTCACTCCGTTTTCTACAGATATCATTTCGGCCGCAGCATACGTGAGCTGTCTACATGTAACCCGAGGCTCGCTTTTGGCCGCTGCTTCCCGCAGTGTCTGTTTGGAAGTGGTAACTCGAGGATTAGTCGTTATGATACTTCCTCCTCCTCCTCCTTTCTTCGAACAACCAAACTGTGCAGTTCTCCTCTTACTTTTCTTTTTTTCCCCTCTTCCATAACCTTTCTACCTTTCGTAGTCAAGTTTACTAACACCATGAGGAGCCCGGATTAATTTTTAGAATCATTTTCTCGTACTGAATTTTTTTAAATTCATAATGTCCCTTACTTTCGGCATCTTTTGCCTGTATCATGGCGGTCACTACACACACACACACACACACGCATTATATATATATATATATATATATATATATATATATATATATATATATATATATATATATATATATATATATATATTAACTTTCTTAACGACAGGGAAATGAAACACGACAAGTTCCCAAGTGCACTTTCGTGTAATAATCATATCATCAGGGGAGATACAAGAAAGATATATAACTGTCAGTTGATATACAACGAAGAGACGTAGCTAGGACGCCATTTGGTAAACGAGTGACTACCCGAATGGAGGTCGGGTGTGTTCAATTCTGGCAACATGAGTATCATAAAATTTTATTATGTGGATGAGAAAGAGAACTGTTTACATATTTCATCAAAACTAAAACTATCCAGTTTATATAGACTTTCACTAATATTCATCTTACAATTCTTTGTGTATTCAATAATAGAAGATTCAATGATATATTTCCTGGTCAAGGAATTAGTTAATAATTGAATTAGCGTTACTCCAGTCAGTACAATGATCATAATTCTAAATATGATTAATCAAAGCATTTGATTCTTGTCCTGTTTTTATACTACATTTTTGTTGCTAAAGTCAAACTTAAAGACCCTTACCAATCTGCCCAACATAGAACATAGTACAGCTTTTACAAGGTATTCTGTAAACACAGCCCACGGAGCAGAATTTTCTGTCAAGTTTTTGATCACGCGCACAACTGTGACCTATTCCAATATATATATATATATATATATATATATATATATATATATATATATATATATATACAAACATATGCCCATAATTTGTGAGTCTTCGTGCTCAGTCTTTAGTGGCGCCCTCTAGTTGATCGGTTCATCCCTTCCTCAGAAAATTGTTCAGTGTCGATATTGATTGACCATTTGAAAAGCTTACAAGCGACAACGAAGGCTCCTCTGGTCCATCTCCCTACTGTGGCTGAGAAGTTCTTCAAGCTTATTTCCCATGCTTTAGGTTGAGTCTTCCTCGCCTGTTGCTGAGCCCTCTCAAAGAGATTAAACGGTTTCTTGTACCGTAAATTATGACTGATTGTGCAGTGACCATTTTCTTTTTTGAACATCTATTTTCCACGGCGATGAGAACAGTTTTTAGCATTCGCCATGATTTAGTTGACTTCCATGACAATTTTCCTCGTATGCTTTTCGTATGATGAACGTGATGCTATGTCACCCTGTCACCCAACTTTCCTCCCTCACACCAAAATTTCTGCACAAGGATTGGCCATAGCTTGGTTTCCCTCCACGTTGCCTCATTTTCATTACAAAGGCATTCGAACAGCTTTTGACTGGAATACATTTCATCTATCGTTTGGCAGTACTGTGTCGATTTCTCTGTGTGTGTGTGGACCGCCCCCGTGTTGAACGTTCCTTGTATCGTTCACAAGGTTGGCATCATCTGGGCACATATTCAGGTATTATTCTAGCCCTACTGGGAAGTTATATATCTATCTATCTATCTATCTGTCTATCTATCTGTCTATCTATCTATCTATCTGTCTATCTATCTATCTATCTATCTATATATATATATATATATATATATATATATATATATATATATATATATATATATATATAAATATTTATTTGTATTATACTTTGCCGCTGTCTCCCGCTGTCTCGCGAGGTAGCGAAGGAAACAGACGAAAGTATGGCCGAACCCTCCCACATATACATGTATATACATATACGCCCACACACGCACATATACATACCTATACATTTAAACGTATACATATACATACATACACTGACATTTACATATATACACATGTACATATTCACACTTGCTGCCTTCGTCCATTCTCGTCGCCACCCCGCCACACATGAAACGGCACCCCCCTCCCCTCCCCTCCGCGCGCGTGAGGTAGCGCTCGGAAAAGACGACAAAGGCCACATTCGTTCACACTCAGTCTCAAGTGTGTGTGTGTGTGTGTGTGTGTGTGTGTGTGTGTGTTTGTGTGTGTGTGTGTTCGCGCACGCGCGCTAACTACTGTTAATGTGAGCCTGATGGGATTCGACCGGTCTAGACCACGTTGCTCCTGGATGTGAGACGAAGGTTATTCGATTATTAGTGATCGAATAGTCATTTCCTTCTTAGGGGCGATTGTAGCCGAGGGGTTAGCGTTCCAAACTACCACGCGAAAACTCCCAGGTTCGATTTCTTGATGTTGGAGGGCATTATGTGTTCTGTGAAAGCGCGCGTTCATATGCCTATACTTCAACATACCTATCTTCTGCTCTCTCAACTACACCCTTCTTACTTCCACACATCTCTCTTACCTTTTCATTACTTGATCAAACCACCTCACGCCACATTTAGTCCTCAAACATTTTATATATATATATATATATATATATATATATATATATATATATATATATATATATATATATATATATATCGAAAGCTTTTCGTTTGATATACGTCTATTCATTTAACTCTTTACCGAGGAGTCCAACAATAAAGTGTCATACAACGTGTAAATTGCAGAACGGTCTCTATCGCCTGGCAAGTCTCAGGCCTTCATGACCTTAAGTGTTCTTGACTTATGTTCAAAGTGCGTAAAAATGTTTGGCTCAGGCTGGTATAACTTTTGAGGCTAAAAGCTTTCTCTTTCCATTTTCTTTTTTTCTTTTTGGCCACAAGAATTTCACAAGCGTATTTTCCCAAAGACTACTCAGCATCATTAAGAATATCACAGACAAAACACACACACACACACACACACACACACACACACACACACACACACACACACACACATGTGCCTGACAACCTACCAGATATTTTTTTCCCGATAAATTCCTCATTCTACTTGGTTCAGAACTACGTAGTTGGTCATTTAGAAATTCAGATAAGTGAACAGGGTATTGTAAGTAAACAGGGTGAGATAGGTAAACAGGGTATTATAAGTAAACAGGGTATTTTAAGTAAGCAGGGTATTTTGAATAAACAGGGTATTATAAGTGAATGGAGTTATAAGTAAACAGGGTATTATAAGTAAACAGGGTATTATAAGTAAACAGGGTATTTATAAGTAAACAGGGTATTCATAAGTAAACAGAGTATTATAAGTAAACAGGGTATTATGTGTAAACAGAATATCATAAGTATACAGGGTATTATGCAATGGAGACAATGTTGTTGTCAGAGGCATTAAATACTAAAAGTATATAATGTTGTCAAAGGTAATTTATATTAGAGAGAGCAAGGTTGTCAGAGGCATTATATATCACAGCCAACAGGTACTGGAAATAGTAACGTCGTTGTGAGAAATATGCTGGAATTAGTGTTGTTGTCAGGGTTACTAAATACTGGAGATAGTGTTGTTGTCAGAGGCACTGTTCACTGGAGAAAGCGTAGTTGTCAGAGGCACCACATATATTGTTGTCACAAACACAACATACTGGAGGTAGTGTTGTTGTCAGAGGTACTAGTTGTTGTTAGGGGCACGATATAGTGGTAACGTTGCGTGGTGTTGTCAAAGGCACAATACACTAGGAACAGCGTTGTTGTCAGAGGCAGTATGCACTAGGAACAGCGTTGTTGTCAGAGGCAGTATGCACTAGGAACAGCGTTGTTGTCAGAGGCAGTATGCACTAGGAACAGCGTTGTTGTCAGAGGCAGTATGCACTAGGAACAGTGTTGTTGCTAGGAGCACAATGCACTGGGAATAATGCAGTCGTCAGTGTGGATATATGCGATAGGGATAGTGCTGATGACAAAGCCACCATATTCTGGGTACAGTATTTAGACAGAGGCACTGTAGGGACAGTATATATAGAGGCACTGTAGGGACAGTATATATAGAGGCACTATGGGGACAGTATATATAGAGAGAGGCACTGTGGGGACAGTATGTAGGCGGAGGCACTGTGTAATGTCCCCATTACACAGTGCTGGTGTTACTTTAAGCAAAATCTGACTACGTTCAGACCATAATGTTAAGAACGATTCCATGTATGAGCTACAAGATGTTCTTGTGCGAAATGTATGAGCCACAGGATGGTCTTGTGCGAAATGCATGAGCTACAGGATGTTCTTGTGCGAAATGCATGAGCTACAGGATGTTCTTGTGCGAAATGTATGAGCAACAGGATGATCTCGTGCGAAATGTATGAGCCACAGGATGATCTTGTGCGAAATGTATGAGCCACAGGATGATCTTCTGCGAAATGTATGAGCCACAGAATGATCTTGTGCAGATGTATGAACCACAGAATGATCTTATGCGAAATGTATGAGCAGCAGGATGATTGACCGAACTATGAAGAGGGTAACTAACTAATCTAATATGGGATGAGAAAAAACATACACATTCATAGAAGTTGGATGGCAGATTCATAAGGTGATGGCTGACTCTAGATGAAGGAGATCAACGGAAAATAGTCTGAGGAAAGATAAAACGAAATAGAAAAACCTGTAACCGTCCAGGAAACTATCAACTAATTTCGCACGCGAATAACTCGCAAGCAAGCAGCTTTCACCGGTTGAACGGCCTCGGGTCATCTCCCTACCGATATTTTCTCTTCGAGAGAGAGAGAGAGAGAGAGAGAGAGAGAGAGAGAGAGAGAGAGAGAGAGAGAGAGAGAGAGACGTAACGAGGAAGCTTGTAACTAAATCGTAGATGTAATTAGAAGGACCAAAAGCTATTAGGTTAAAAAGAACTCAAAAAGAAACAAATTAGACAACACAAACCTGGGTTAATGAAACCGTTGCCTGAATCAAGTAACAATTACAGAGACTGAGGGAAAAATATTTTTTCTAACGAATTATGGTATGTCGGTGATGATGATGGAGAGGCAACTGTGCCCTTAGCGAATGAATTTAACAAAATCTAGAGATTCCATTTGAGAATCAGGTTTATTGTTTAGGTCAATAGTGTCGAACCTTATTCACCTAGCGTACTTCTGATCCTTTGTATAAGGCGTTACGTGCTCATTGGTGTCTGTTATTTTGTTGATTGATACATTTGTTTATTGTTTATTTCAGCATTGATAAATCTTGCCATAATGATTTAGCTTAGAGGAAACTAAACTTAAGCTTATGTGCCAAAAGTGGTGTGCTGCTTCAACCAAAAGTTCACTGGTAATATACCTTTTGTTTCTCGAAATGTACGTGAGGCTTCACATACACCTCTAATGAGGTTTCACAAACCCCCCTGATGAGGTGTTACGAATCTTCAAATGAAGCTTCACTTACCCTCAGATGAGGTGTTACGAACCTGCAAATGAAGCTTCACTTACCCTCAGATGAGGTGTTACGAACCTGCAAATGAAGCTTCACTTACCTTCAGATGAAGCTTCACGTAACCCATTCATGAGACTTCTTTAATCCCATGATGTAGCTCACGTAACCCCCTGATGAGGCTTCGCCTACCCCCTGACGGTGCTTTACTACCCCCTGGGCGTCCGTGGACTCCCCAAGATTGGGAACCACTGACTTAACGTTAACGAAAAGCTGGGACGATGATGAATTGCCTCGAGACGCATCGATCTAGGTTACGAGGATATCATCAAGCCTCCACCCCTCTATCACTCACCAGTCGCTCCCTTCAGGATCGTCCTATTTTTCTTGGCTGTCATATTTATCACCTTTTTTTTTCGTATTTCACGTGGTATTTTCATGCGAAATTTTACGTACCCTTTTTTCGTTGAATTGCACTTACTTGCTCAAAAGACATAAACAGCTAACGTGTTCTTTTCTCTCCTTATCTACTTGTCTTTATCTTTTTCTTTTCGTTCTGATACTAACGGGAGCCTCTTCCTTTTTCATGCACAGCCTGAATGTGTTTGCTGTATATAGGGCATATAAGTTTGCTTTCATTTCTTGCTTGCTTATGTATAACTTTCGTGTAGATAAAAGAAGAAAGAAAATGGTTTGAATGGCCATGATTGGTCTTAACAAAACCCAGGAATTTTTCTCTTTGGCGAAGAAGCCTATTACTGAGGCCTCCGTCAGGATGAACGTCTTGTGTAGTTCCCTTAGGTAAGGGAACCTCCTGAATATCGTGTAGGTCCTTCACCAAGCAATACCTATGGCCCGTCCTGCCCCGCGGGACTACCGCAACCCGGCTGGCCACGAACAGCAACAGCAGCAGCGGCAACACACACAACGTGTACTCCCAGGAACCTGACTCTGTTTACTTATTTATACGTACCCCAGGACCAGTGTCTGTGTAAGTGTCCGGGTGTAACCCAAAGGCTCCTGCAGCCCAGGGATGTGCTATTTTCAGCAGCAGGTAAACGTGTTGTTATTTGGAGTGAGAAGTTCTTTGACGCGACTGTTCACTCAGTGATACAGCCTCTGCAATGGTCGGTGGCTTTTCACTCAAGATATTTCTTTCTTGCAGGCGGAGCCCGGTAATCTTCGCCCCCTGAAATCACATTATTGTCTTAGTTTTGTGTAGGTATGGTAGAGCGGATATACCTTTGGCACTTATGGCGGATACGAAATGAAGACTTTATTCTCGTTTTTCATACTGGTTCGCCGTTTCCCGCGTGGTCAAGTAGCTCCAGAAACCAGAAGAGGCTTCATCCGCTCATGTCCACCGTGAACTGTCGTGCATAACGCACGGAAACCTTATAACCCGTAAATTTATCCAGTAAACTTCACATTGTACCAGATTCTGACATGAAACTTGGCCACAGCGTAAGTAACGTCATATTTATCACCGTCGTAAGATAAAAAATAAGACCCTGATGAAAACTGCCTTTGCGAAATTCTCCTGCGAAATTCCTCCACGATGAAACAAACTCTGAGGCAGCAGCAGAAGATGTCTGGCTCCTCACCCACTCCGCCCTGATAAATTTTGCGTTGGTGCTGCGACAGAATTCCGTTGAGATTTTCATATTTATGCAGAATTATGCTTGTTTAAGACACGGCATTGCTTTATGTGGCTTGTCACTTGTGCGTAGCTGAAGAGTCGCATCGACCTCGAGTTTCTTTGGGTCGACAGATGATCACGAGACGAAGTGGTAAGAAACATACCCATGATGCTACATTGTACGTTTATGCAACTTCACGTCGTACAGTTAGAATATTTGTGGGACTAGAGACAGAGAGAGGGGATTTCTGCCTTTTGAGTCCAAGCGGATTTTTTGAGGTGCTTGAATAGGAGTGTGGCCCTAAGGTGTTCTGTAGGGCACTTGTGTTGTCCGCAGTGCAAATAAGAACGGATGATGGTATTGCTTGGAAAAGCATTAAACACATCTTTGTTAAGTTTCAGAAGCCACAGGTGGCATTTTCTATCAGTTATGAGCTGGGTTAAGATCCAGGTTAAATTTCTTATTTTTTCTTTATCAGGGACTTGTTTCCAAAGAGTTCAAATTAGAGTTATTACCTATTTCCTAGGAAAGGCTGTATATGCCATTCAGCTCTTCATACACCAGAAAACAACTGCGTAAAGTGTTCAAGTCCATTTGCCATAAACTTTACAAGTCATGACCAAGGTCATGTTGCGGGTTACGGTCTTCATTCCAGCGCTGGACGACAGAAGGACGTATGCCTTCCGACGGTGCAGCACCAAAGTGTCTGCCAGGCGTCGAGGGTGATGCAAGAAATTTCAAGGGGAGATGCATTATGACAGCTGGAACACATAGGGTAGTGCACCGTGGTACGTGTGGCAAGTTACAGAGCTGCTGGGTCCAGACGACTTGAGACAACAATGGAATGGACAAAATTTGGAGGAAGTGACATGTTATAGATACTCTGGAGTGGGCATGGCAGCATATGGAATCATGGAAGTAGGAGGGGGAAGGGGGAGGGGAGGAATAGTGGGGCGTCCTCCCCACGACTCGATAGCTCCTCACTCGCTGCCTGACCGTTCTATTGGTCCCTGAACTAAGGCAGCATCAGCAGCGGTGGAGCGATCCATAGGCATAACCTCGTTTTCCTCCGTAGCCTCTATTATCATGTAGTGAGTCGCGGAGACTACGCACCACCATAGCACGAACTGTAAAAGTTGTGGAATGGTGGAGATATAGTGTATATATAGAATCCTATATCACCTCACAATATTCATGATATTCAGTATGATTCATAATATTCGTATACCTAGATTAAGCTACAGTTTCGTTTCCTTCATACATACGGAGGCGTTGTGTTGCACAAGCAAGATACGATCATTTGACACAATTAGCATCACTTTTGGTCTGATAGGAGATGTCCCTTCGAGAAGTGACGCTTCCTCAGACTGTAGTCTGCTTTCAAATGTTGTCCTGTCTGATTTTTTACTTGAAAATATATGACTTAAGCAGTAAATCAATTAGCTTTATTTTTCTGCCCATACAAGGAGCAGGTTATCTGGAAGTAATCACCAAGCTAAGAGGTTTAAGAACGAAAAACTTCACGAAAGCTTACATTCCACCAACACCCTTGTCGATTGCTCTATTGAAGGTGTTGGAATAAGAATGTCCTTTTGATTTCCAAAGAAAATTATGAAGGCTTTACGTATGACCAGCTTGGGTGGGTGGGTTGCGGGGTTAAGTTTTAAGTCTTAGATTTTAAGGTTTATGTTTACTTTCTGGAAATGTGATTATCGTCAGGTAAAAGACGGTACAAAAAGAGCGAAAAATATAGAACTCGGTAACACGCAAATTGCGATTACATATAGTAATCACACACACAGACACACACACACACACACACACCTGAAGACCATTTCAAGTAATCCAGCATTATGAACGACGAGACAAAACGCTCACCTACCGGGAATATATTTTCGCTAGACCTACGACGCTTCACGTGACAATAGTGTTTACACACGTGAGGTGAACGATCACGTGGGTCTTCGTGTTTGTCTTCACGACGATAAAGCAATATATATATATATATATATATATATATATATATATATATATATATATATATATATATATATATATATATTTTTTTTCTTTTTTTTTATACTATTCGCCATTTCCCGCGATAGCAAGGTCGCGTTAAGAACAGAGGACTGGGCCTTTGAGGGAACATCCTCACCTGGCCCCCATCTCTGTTCCTTCTTTTGGAAAATTAAAAAAAAACGAGAGGGGAAGATTTCCAGCTCCCCGCTCCCTTCCCTTTTAGTCGCCTTCTACGACACGAAGGGAATACGTGGGAAGTATTCTTTCTCCCCTATCCCCAGGGATAATATATATATATATATATATATATATATATATATATATATATATATATATATATATATATATATATATATTCTTTCTTTTAAACTATTCGCCATTTCCCGCGTTAGCGAGGTAGCGTTAACAAAGGACTGGGCCTTTTTTGGAATATCCTCACCTGGCCCCCTCTGTTCCTTCTTTTGGGGGAAAAAAAAAAAAAAAAAAGAGAGGGGAGGATTTCCAGCCCCCCGCTCCCTCCCCTTCTAGTCGCCTTCTACGACACGCAGGGAATACGTGGGAAGTATTCTTAATCCCCTATCCCCTGGGATAATATATATATATATATATATATATATATATATATATATGTATATATATATATATATATATATATATATATATATATATATATTTTCTTTCTTTTAAACTATTCGCCATTTCCCGCATTAGCGAGGTAGCGTTAAGAACACAGGACTGGGTCTTTTTTGGAATATCCTCACCTGGCCCCACTCTGTTCCTTCTTTTGGAAAATTAAAAAAAAAAAAAAAAAACGAGAGAGGAGGATTTCCAGCTTCCCGCTCCCTCCCTTTTTAGTCGCCTTCTACGACACGCAGGGAATACGTGGGAAGTATTCTTAATCCCCTATCCCCAGGGATAATATATATATATATATATATATGTATATATAATGTATTCGCCGTTTTCCGCGTTAGCGTCAAGAACAGAGGAACGAGTCGTAGAGAGAAAAACCCTCACTTGGCCCCCTTCCCTGTTCTTTCTTTTACAAAAGTAAAAACAGGAGGGGAGGACTTTCAGACCCCCGCTCCCCTCCCTTTTAGTCGCCTTCTGCGACACGCAGGGAATACGTGGAAAGGGTGAGGGTATTCCCTCAAGGCCCAGTCCTCTGTTCTTAACGCTACCTCGCTAATGCGGGAAATGGCGAATAGTTTGAAAGAAAAAGAAATATATATATATATATATATATATATATATATATATATATATATATATATATATATATATATATATATATATATATATATTCCTATGAGTCCACGGGGGAAATGAAACACGAAAAGTTTCCAAGTGCACTTTCGTGTAATAATCACATTATCAGGGGAGACACAAGAGAGAAATATAACAGTAAGTTGACATACATCGAAGAGACGAAGCGTTGCTGGATTCCAGTTTTGCTCCGGCTGAAAACAATATTTCAACCCTTCCTATATCTTGAAATATCCTTTTTTTTTTTTTCACATAGAAAAAAAATCATACCCAGTTGCACATCTCTGAGGAATTCGCTGAGTCTGCAGACAAAGCTTTTAGTTCCTAGTTCTCAACTTCATGGACCTATGACACACACACACACACACACAACACAGCCACACACACACACACACACAACACACAGCCACACTTACACACACACACACACACACACACACACACACACACACACACACACACACACACACACACACACACACACACACACACACACACACACACACACACAGACACACACAACACACACACACACACACACACAAATCCGTGGATCACGGGTCGAGTCGCGACAGCGGACGTCCTGCACCGGAGGAAGCAGGAAGGACCTCAGCACAAAGACTGGGGGGGACAACGATGCCAGAATAAACAACAGCTCACGAGGGAAACTGAAACTTTAGGTTGACGTAGGAACAATTGTACACGCCATCTGGAGCTGTACGAATCATCTTGAGGTGTACACGCCATCTTGAGGTGTACACGCCATCTTGAGGTATACACGTCAACTTGAGGTGTACACGCCATTTAGAGTTGTAAACGCCATCTTGAGGTGTACACGCCATCTTGAGGTGTACAGGCTATCTTGAGGTGTACACGCCATCTTGAGGTATACACGTCAACTTGAGGTGTACACGCCATTTAGAGTTGTAAACGCCATCTTGAGGTGTACACGCCATCTTGAGGTGTACACGCCATCTTGAGGTGTACAGGCCATCTTGAAGTGTACACGGCATCTTGAGGTGTATTGACCATCTTGATGTATTTGGTAAAGTAGTTATGTTGAAAATATTATTCCTGCCCAGTTATGGTGACTGTATTGTGTCTGGAACGGTTAGAAAAGATTCTATTCACATGTACATGTGTACGTGATACTCAGATGTAATACCTGAATAGCTGCCAAACCTTTTTCTAATCTTTTTTATGTTTGTATAGACGGTGTTGACAGCTGCGCGCCCTAATCAAGGCCATCTCAACGCTATATATATATATATATATATATATATATATATATATATATATATATATACTCAAGACAGGTTTATGCAAACAATGAAAAGAAATGAGGACTCTTCTCTGTCTTAGTCTCACCTGTAAGTAACACAGACGAGAGGACAAGCATGTTGTGTGATCAGTCAGCAGCTGGGCGGCGGAGGAGAACGTCACAGTACCGAAATGTTGATGACCTGCTGACTCTGGTTACGTCATCAAAATATTAACGACATGAATTGTAGAGTTACGACAGTGGAACACGAACGAGTTGGAAGGTGATTCACAGTGATTCACCTACTACTTTTCAAGTGCTACTTACTACTTTTAAAGTGTCAGCTACTACTGTAGCAGTGCTACGTATTACTTTTAACGTTAACCGCTACTGTACAAGCTATGGGTTATACAAGTGCTGCTTACTTTTCTACAGATACTTGTAACTACTTTTCAAGTGCTGCCTATTATTTTTCAAGAGCAAACTACTACTTTTCAAGCTCTTCTTACTACTTATCAACAGCTACCCACTCCTTGTTAAGTGCCTAAGTACTACAGCCCACCCCTATTCGTATGATAACTTCTACACCATAAAAATGGCGCTCCTGCTCGTCTGTCCGTCCGTCCGTCACTGGGCTCTAGACACGTTGAGGAAGTGGGGAAGTTGTTGTCAGACGCATGACTGCTGACCCTTTCCCATACGCAGTTGCCAATAATAATTCATCCATCTCGTTGGCAGGATAGAAATTGCTGGGGTGAAATATTCTCGGGGAAAATATTTCCTTGTCGAGCGGGAAGGTCTTGTGCTGGCGATGTGGAAGGAATGGAGAGGAGGGGAAAATGGTGGGTTGAAGAAAACCATATGCCGTCCAGGAAGTCCAGGAGGTGTTGGCCTTCGTACACCTCTCAGGTCCAGCACATTTCCAGAGGCACCAGTCGAGGCAAGAGTCACATAACACTTCCAGATGTTCCAGTCGAGGCAAGCGTCACATAACACTTCCAGATGTTCCAGTCGAGGCAAGCGTCACATAACACTTCCAGATGTTCCAGTCTAGGCAAGCGTCACATAACACTTCCAGATGTTCCAGTCGAGGCAAGCGTCACATTGCACTTCCAGTAAGGGCAAGCGTCACATTAGAAGTTCTGTCATATACCCTGGTCACTCTGGCCAACATTGTGTGCCACATGCCACACAAATGGGGATCTCAGTGAACTGCATAACTGTTATGACGTTTTGAACAGCTTGCCTTATATCAAGAGTAAAGGACCGGCGGCCAAGCTTCATAGACGATGACGCATCCAGATATTTTGCAGACACAAGATGGGGAAGAGCTGCCACTTGATCGTCCTCATTATTAAACACATCACCGTGAAAACCACTATTTTCCACGTCAAATTCGATAGTCTAGTCAAACATTTTTCCCCTTTTTTTCCGTCATTTGTGTCGGTGGAAATGGGCGAAGCTTGGAACGACCTCTTCGAGGGCTCTTGGCAGGCTTGCAGTTCATCTCCACAATGTGACTTACGATTTGACAGACGGAGCAAAGGTATGGAGCTAGTGCTGTAATGAGGTATTAGAGTAGATTACCAAGAGGTGATGATTGTACCTGCTCAGTAACAAAGACTAGACTCTGGCTTAATGAGTCCTTTTACACTGTCAGGTTCAGAGAGCGAGTGCTATGGGTCTGATGCGGCTGTTGGGTGAATCACTGAACCATCATGCACCTGCATGATGGTTCATCTCCTCAGTCGAACTCCTTGAAGCTATTTTCAGCCCCACTGCCTCTCCTGGCAGTAATTGCTGTGACTACTCCTGATTAAGAGGATCTTACCCATGACGCTGTTAAGGTGGTGCCGAGGCAGTTTCTCACTTTGCTTCGACTGGAATATATCTTACGTCTCGAGAGGTTTGCTGAAGACTGAAGCGCCCTTGCTGTGGGTATTGTTTTGAAGGCTGTCCTGATGAGTGCATGGTTGTAGCCTCCCAAGCAAGTGCACCTCTTCCACCTACTGGCTACCAGTCGTTGCATGCAAGACCAACTTAAATGAATTTCTCCTGGGCAGGCACTGCAAATGGAAGGTATACATTAATATTGATCCATCTTATTAAGTGTCAGAGTTAGGTTAGGTTTGTTTGGTTTAGGTTAGGATAGCCCAAAAATACAGTGCGATCAGAATATCATATACAGTTTGAAGTCGGAAAACGTCAAACGAAATTTGTCTCCCAGTCTTTTATTTGTTACCAGATTCAACTGAAACCTACCTCGTTGTTTTCTCTGACCATGTTCCAAACATTCTTTCGTGTCCTATCAACGTCAGACCCTGACAGTTAGTTCGTTGTTTATTAAGGCCAATTTGATCGTGTTATCTTTATATTATTTACAAAACAACCCGGAAATAAAGCATTGCTCACGTATAGCATGTGACTTCAGTTTTGGCATATCCAGGATAATGATGAAACAGTGGAACCATTGTGTGTGGTTTCGTCTGGCAAGTTTGAAACAGTCGCCATCTTAGTAATCTCTCATATCCACGTTTATTGCTCTCTTATACGCCCTGTCGCGTCGACTACATTTAATGCTCGTTGAGTTGTAAGTCCTTGATTAGCACTGGAGTATTTCTCAGTCGCCCATGACCTCAGATTACGGGCATACGCTTACAGTCCAGACGAGGAGTTATATACCTCAGGCCGGATCGCCAGGTTCGGACAATGATTTAAGACCTATATCGTATCTAGTGGGACTCGCATTTTCTCGCTCATCATTGTCTCCCACATACTTCACACTCACTCCAGCTCTGCATTATCTCCTACATACATCACATGTGTCACCCACAGTTCCTCAAAGCGAGAAAAATGCTGGCCATCGTGCAAGCTAGCATCGATCATGGCGGGAAGAGCGTCAGCACAACACGTTTACATCATCTGCGCATGCTCAGATACACCCATGGAAACTCACTCCACTAATGCGATATAAGTACGATTAATGGTTACAAACCACTAATGCGATTTAAGAGCAATTAATGTTTACATAATTCGCATATACTCACTCTCAAATATCAGGGATACTTACATTATATATACCCAGATTGATGTATCTTGCAACTTTCAATTACGGTAAAGTTGCCATAATGTATACATTATCATGTACATAATCAGGTTGGACTTATTACTGATTCAACCGATCAGTGCTTTACAGATACGATGATCATCGTAACTTTGATTACTAAGACGACGGTGTCACGACATGGGTACGGTTTTTACAACTTTGCAGATGATAACTTTTTCAAACTTTCTGAGGAATCAATCCCCTTGGATAGAAAGACTGGAAAGAAATATGATCATAATTTTATACCTAAAACGCTTGTGGTATCTTTCATGATCAGTTACGCTCCTTACCTCTGCATAAACATTTAGACTCGGATATTAACTGTGAGAATACCTCTCCCTGTAAATATCTTTTCGTATAGTTCACAAAGCATTTCTTTGGACACCAGCAAAGCCAATGGATGAAATGGCATTTCTTCTCGCATTTTGGGCATTTCTCATTTTTAAAGGAATATTGCATCATCTCCCTCGTCCAGTTCAAGACCCTGTGTCTCTCAGCGCCTCCAAGTTAATACCTTAAGGAGACCCTCAGATCCCAGATTACCCCCAGTCAAATAACAGATCCACAGAGTAGCAATAAGTTTGCAGGCTACAACTGTGCACAGACAGTACACTTAAATGGCTGAATGCTGAGGTCCTCAGTTGCTTTGCCGAGCGCCTGAGAGGATAAAACACCACACAGTGGGATATAAAGATGGTATACAGAAGATATAAATCACCGCTTCATAAATAGAGTCTTAACAATAGTCAAAAAGACGTTCTAGTTCCTCTTCCTAAAGACTGCCTCATCTTTGCCACTTTATTCGAAGGAAGTCATTTGGAGGATAATCTCTCACGCCTCAAGATGGACAGTAGTAAAAGTGAGGTATATCAACCTGTGTTGATATAGAAAGTGCCTTGTTACATACCTAGTGAGACGAGGTTATGGGTATGATAATTTATGGGAATAGGGAAAGAAAAACAAAATTCTTTACGGTAAAAGAACTTGAACAAATTTCTTTAAGGTTGAGGGACATTATCCTTAGGTTTAGTGGCGTTTTCTCGAGTGGATTTTCAGCAACAGCAAAGGTTTCTCAAAGGTCGACTTTCTAAAGCGACTCGGGACAACCCTAGAAATAAAAATACTCCCACGTTGAAACGGTCTGGGATGAACTGGTTCTCATTTGGATGGGTCGGTTTTCGAATTAAATCCCTCCCTTTCCCTTGACCAAATCCTTGTTATGTAAGAGTCGTTACGTCGTTTGAAACACAAAATGGACGAGGTACGTTTGTGTTTTATATGTATATGTGTGTGTATGTCCGAATGAAGTGGTCATTAATTTTCAAGAAATAGAAGAAAGGGGTTGGAGGCGTCTGTTATGCTACAAACCGCTTGTTGGACACAGGGGGCGGCGTAGCTGGGTCTTTAAGGATGGTTTATGGAAGAGGATTTCAGAATGTGGAAAATTCTGTCGTCGTCTTCCTCGCACCCTCCCGCACTCCCCACCTTTGCTAGTGAGCGGAATCCAATGTGGTGTGTGTCGTCCACCCTGCTGATGTGCTGAGGACAGACTGGTCGCCTTTGAAGTATTCGGACCCTTTGTGCCACACACACTCTGGGGGGGTTATGTCTTCTGGTCAGACAAATGTGTAGAGATGGAGGCTGACGAGGACTCCCGAGATATACCGCCTCGCCATAAAACACTGGAAAGTGGATGAGAAAACCTGCTCAGTTCCTCTTCGTACCTCGACAAGGTATGAAATACGACGTCGTCTGGTAGTCGATATTCGGTTGTAATTCTAAAAATTATCCTCCCCTACCTCCCCCACCAAGAAAAATAAAATACTTATCATATAAGAAGTATATTACAATAGAATAATTTCACCTGATGTATAGAAAGTATTTCCAAAATCATCACTAAATAGGAAGTATCTTTTAGTATGATAATTTCAGTTGACATAGAGGGTATTTCTGTGTCTGTGGCCAGCGTGCCTGGTCAAAGAGTCAGTCTGGTAAGATAACAGCCCCCCTTGGAAACACATGAAACTACGTTTTCGCATCACATTCACTCGTGCCCAGTATAGCAACACGCACCAGTCTGATTATGATATTCCAGCGGCTTCCATCCTCTCGGCTTGTGGTCTTTTGTTTGTTTTTCTTCTACTGAATCTCATTCGACAGACTTTGGTCCTTCTCTGTCTCTGGCAGCGTGTCCACCAACCCACCGGTAAGGATCCTCCGCTAATGCGATCAGTCTACGTTTTGGAGGCTCAGGGGAAGGCTTAAGGAACAGAGAGGCCGAGTGGTCGGACATGAAAGCCGCTCAGGGCCGAGGATGAAGACCCCCGGACCATAGGGGCTTCTGGAAAGTTTGGGACTATTGTTTGTACATGATGGTGGTGGGACTGGCGTTCGTGTGGCGGGGGAGAAACACCCTCAGTGTTCCAGTATGTGTGTGTGTGTGTGTGTGTGTGTGTGTGTGTGTGTGTGTGTGTGTGTGTGTCTTGATCAATATAAATACATATATAAACATAAGATAGATATAAATGCACAAGAAAAACTGGTGCTGACTCATTAAGTAGAATGGGTTGATGAATCGCACAGCGAGAGGTGAAGGGGCAAGGCACGAACTGTGGTCAGGACGGATCATCAGCTCATAACAGAGATCTGTGTTTGCATCTGGAAGCGAGTGACGATGTGGTACACAAGTTGGGAAGAGGAAAACGAGGAAGGTGGGTTGGAGGAAATAATTTCAGGGATAAAAATCTTTTTCTGTGTTCGCTTTGCTACGAGAACGACCATAAAGACTGGAAGGAGAGATACATAAAGAAGTGATAAGACCAGGTTTGTCGTGGCGAACGGAAGACACGGACAAAAGAAGAAAATATCATCCCAGAGGAAAAGAGAGAGGGAGATAAGACTGATGCGACTGTCGTCTGAGATATTGTTGGGGTGAGGGGCGAAGAATTACGAGGTCAAGAATTAGATAGTAGCTAGAAATACTGCAGGGCTCCGACGCTGGTGAAGAAGGGATGTGTTTCATTGGGAGGAATACAAGAGATGTCATTAGAAGGGGAGAGGAAGGGTGAGGGAGACCAAAAGAACTGAAGGTAAAGATGAACACTTGAGGTAAAGATACGTACAGAGGATTGCCATGAGAGTCAACAATGACGCTGGACGATAACCTGGAATACTGTGCAGTGGGATAATCAGTGCGCCCGACCTTCTTACACTGTACTAACATATACGAGAAGACGTAAGAAAAACGAAAAGAAAGATGTATAATGAGGAAGAAAAAGAAAATGAAGGAGAGAGAGTGAGAGCATTGGGAATACGTGTGTTCGCTACTCGCACTTACAGGGCGTCCATCGCCCCTAAATCGCCTTAACCTCGGGGAAGTGGTATCCAAAGACCCAATAAAATCAGTTCAGCTTTACCCCTCTGCGCTATGGCTTCACCGGAGAAGATATCAAGGGACGAGCCCGAGTGCTGCTGGACACAAAGTAAACCGCCTTGCATGACGACTTGCTGTTGGTGTGATGCAGTGAAGTGCACCATCACAACCCTGACACGTTTCGTGTGGTTTTCAAGAACAGATCTTGAAGTCCCTCAAGTGTCCCCGTCCCAAACTGTGTGACGAGAGAGAGAGAGAGAGAGAGAGAGAGAGAGAGAGAGAGAGAGAGAGAGAGAGAGAGAGAGAGAGAGCAGAGCTCCGTCGTCCATATTAGGTTTCATTCCTACCACAGAGTTTAGTCCTGTTGTATTTCATATTATCCATAATCTTCCATTTTCTTTCATTCAGTACTTTCCCCTAATCATTCGGTCGTAAATGCCCACCACAAGCTGACTATTTTTCTGGACTCTGACCTCAACATCCTGGAGGTGATTACCTCACAGTCACGCCACACATTTCCCCCCTCAATATCCGGGACTGATCACCACACCGTCATCCTCACACTTCCTCCTCAACAGCTTCGAGCCGATCACTTGACAGTCACTCTTTCATACTTCTTTCCTTTCATCCCCCATCTACCTCTCTCTCTCTGTCATTCATCTTTCCCCTTTTTGGCTTATTTTTTTTTTCCTCCCGTTCCTTGTACGTCTTTTTCTTCCCATTCCATTTACTCTCATTAGAAACGTTAATTAGGCATTTCCAGAGACAGAGGAAGATGCAGCTGCCGGCTCTTATTTCTGTGACATATTTCAGATGGCAACCAACCCATTCCCGCTGCCGCGGCTGAGTAGAAAGAAACCATGTTGTTCAAGGCGGAGATACCGACGGGGAAGGCCAAGACCCAAGGCGAGGATGCCTACAGGGAAGGCCAAGACCCAAGGCGAGGATACCGACAGGGAAGGCCAAGACCCCAAGGCGAAGATGCTGACGAGGAAGGCCAAGACCCAAGGCGAAGATGCCGACGAGGAAGGCCAAGACCCAAGGCGAAGATGCCGACGGGGAAAGTCAAGACCCAAGGCGAGGATGCCTATAAGGAAGGCCAAGACCCAAGGCGGAGATACTGACGAGGAAGGCCAAGACCCAAGGCGGAGATGCCGACGAGGAAGGCCAAGACCCAAGGCGAAGATGCCGACGAGGAAGGCCAAGACCCAAGGCGGAGATGCCGACGAGGAAGGCCAAGACCCAAGGCGGAGATACCGACGGGGAAGGCCAAGACCCAAGGCGAAGATGCCGACGAGGAAGGCCAAGACCCAAGGCGAAGATGCCGACGAGGAAGGCCCGTCGACAAAGGCCCAAGGGGAAGATGCCGACGAGGAAGGCCAAGACCCAAGGCAAAGATGCCGACAGGGAAGGGCAAGACCCGAGGCGAAGATACCGACAGGGAAGGCCAAGACTTAGGTCGAAGATGCTGACGAGGAGGACATCTAGTTCTAAGAGAGCTCACTGTCTCCATAGCTGTTACCATTACTGTCTGATGACTAACAGACATTGACTACCTATCCACAGAACTGGTGGTGTGACTCAACACGTACCGACACTAGATCATCAGCGAGAACATATGACTGAATGTTGTTTTACCTCGTAAGTTACACCGGGATATTTAGATTTCATCTCTTTCATTGGGATGAAGCCTTGAGACTTGAAGAAAACATTTATTTTAAAGATAAGAGCTAATACAGAATATATATATATATATCCTGTTCGATCCAGTAGATATTGTATTCCTGAGGCAATCAGTTTTTTCGCCTTGATAATGATTTATGAGCGTTGTCAAATTATTAGGAGTGCCTGGTTGAGGTATTTCAGTCTGTGAAAAAAAGAAATGTATTTATGAATCAGTTTGCAAAGATGGTGAAGCATTCATTTTTTTCATCTTTTTCATCTTTTTGTGAATGCCTTAATCAAGACCATCTCATTATATATATAGATATATATATATTTTTTTTTTTTTTATACTTTGTCGCTGTCTCCCGCGTTTGCGAGGTAGCGCAAGGAAACAGACGAAAGAAATGGCCCAACCCCCCCCCCCCCCCCCCCCCATACACATGTACATACACACGTCCACACACGCAAATATACATACCTACACAGCTTTCCATGGTTTACCCCAGACGCTTCACATGCCTTGATTCAATCCACTGACAGCACGTCAACCCCTGTATACCACATCGCTCCAATTCACTCTATTCCTTGCCCTCCTTTCACCCTCCTGCATGTTCAGGCCCCGATCACACAAAATCTTTTTCACTCCATCTTTCCACCTCCAATTTGGTCTCCCTCTTCTCCTCGTTCCCTCCACCTCCGACACATATATCCTCTTGGTCAATCTTTCCTCACTCATTCTCTCCATGTGCCCAAACCATTTCAAAACACCCTCTTCTGCTCTCTCAACCACGCTCTTTTTATTTCCACACATCTCTCTTACCCTTACGTTACTTACTCGATCAAACCACCTCACACCACACATTTTCCTCAAACATCTCATTTCCAGCACATCCATCCTCCTGCGCACATCTCTATCCATAGCCCACGCCTCGCAACCATACAACATTGTTGGAACCACTATTCCTTCAAACATACCCATTTTTGCTTTCCGAGATAGTGTTCTCGACTTCCACACATTTTTCAAGGCTCCCAAAATTTTCGCCCCCTCCCCCACCCTATGATCCACTTCCGCTTCCATGGTTCCATCCGCTGACAGATCCACTCCCAGATATCTAAAACACTTCACTTCCTCCAGTTTTTCTCCATTCAAACTCACCTCCCAATTGACTTGACCCTCACCCCTACTGTACCTAATAACCTTGCTCTTATTCACATTTACTCTTAACTTTCTTCTTCCACACACTTTACCAAACTCAGTCACCAGCTTCTGCAGTTTCTCACATGAATCAGCCACCAGCGCTGTATCATCAGCGAACAACAACTGACTCACTTCCCAAGCTCTCTCATCCCCAACAGACTTCATACTTGCCCCTCTTTCCAGGACTCTTGCATTTACCTCCCTAACAACCCCATCCATAAACAAATTAAACAACCATGGAGACATCACACACCCCTGCCGCAAACCTACATTCACTGAGAACCAATCACTTTCCTCTCTTCCTACACGTACACATGCCTTACATCCTCGATAAAAACTTTTCACTGCTTCTAACAACTTGCCTCCCACACCATATATTCTTAATACCTTCCACAGAGCATCTCTATCAACTCTATCATATGCCTTCTCCAGATCCATAAATGCTACATACAAATCCATTTGCTTTTCTAAGTATTTCTCACATACATTCTTCAAAGCAAACACCTGATCCACACATCCTCTACCACTTCTGAAACCGCACTGCTCTTCCCCAATCTGATGCTCTGTACATGCCTTCACCCTCTCAATCAATACCCTCCCATATAATTTACCAGGAATACTGAACAAACTTATACCTCTGTAATTTGAGCACTCACTCTTATCCCCTTTGCCTTTGTACAATGGCACTATGCACGCATTCCGCCAATCCTCAGGCACCTCACCATGAGTCATACATACATTAAATAACCTTACCAACCAGTCAACAATACAGTCACCCCCTTTTTTAATAAATTCCACTGCAATACCATCCAAACCTGCTGCCTTGCCGGCTTTCATCTTCCGCAAAGCTTTTACTACCTATATATATATATATATATATATATATATATATATATATATATATATATATATATATATAGAGAGAGAGAGAGAGAGAGAGAGAGAGTCTAGCTTACGCCATGAATCCAATTTATCGACCAACCCCTGAGGGAGGATGAACAGCTGGGTTGACGGTGGGACCGACTGCCGCAATTAGGATTCGAACCTCTGCGCTCGACCCCTTAATGCGACTTTATCAGAACACTAACCACTATACAGCCAATATGAAGGATATTTACGGTCTAACTTAAGTCTTCTATACAGTAGATTTCTTCACATTGGCTGATTAGCCTTTTGGATGATATGAAAGACGAACCCGAGACTGTAACGGAAGAGAAAGATGGTGACGGCTCCCTTATCCCATTGTCATGCTTTGGGCAGCCAAAGCCAGGCACTGGGGTAGACTGGTGATACAACACGTGTGTCGAACACGTGCAGACGTCACCCAGGAAGACGAAACTGAGGGTGGTATGTCATGCCTGGTGAGGTAGGTCATACAGGAGACAGGTTCAGTGTTACCCCTTGTGTCTAGGGGGTTGTGGGCAAGCCTCACTAGCTGGTGTAGGAAGGTATTGACGTTTATGTAAATGTGTGGTATGGATGAGTTCCGAAGAGAGGAGAGAGTTAGAGAGGCGTAAGTGTGGAGATAGAGAGAGGTTTAAGGCTCTGGAAAAGAGTATGATGGAAGGCTTTTGTCTCGAAAATGATGACAATCACACAAATAAAGAAAACGTAGGTGGAAAGAACGATTAAGATTATGCAGTTATGTTGAAATAGATGAGATTGAATAAGAAAAAACTTGGATCGGGGCTTCTAGTTTTCAATTGATTGAAAATACGAGTATGACAGAATATTCTGAGGAATGTGATGGAATACATGAAAAATTTTCCACAATGGTGAGTTTATGGCATCCTAACGAATTGGAAATCGTTTACTTTATCACATTCTTATGAAAATAAACCTGGATTTTGAAATTAAACACTTATGTGGTAAAGGTAGTAAGCTGAAAGGGTTGATTGGATTTAAAGATTAAACTAGAAGGAATATTAGAGCTCTGATTATTTTTTTTTCTGACTTGCTTAATAGAGCGGTAAATGATCATATCTGTAACGATTTCTATTCACAGGACGACCTTCGACATTCTCAGGATTCCTCAAAGCCCACTTCATGCTATACCGTAAATCAGCTACCCATACCACAGCCTCCATGTCTTCGTCTTCTCGACCCAACACATAACCCCGACTGTCACAGACAGGTCAGGCTGATATCATGTCCCTCAGCATCTTATATATCCACCTGTTACAAATTGGTCTTGCTCACACTCTATCCTTTAGCACCACAGACCCACCTGCCATAGACCTGCTGGTCTTGCTCATACTCTATCCTTAAGCACCGCAGACCCATGTGTCACAGACCTGCTAAGTCTTGTTCACACTATCCTTTAGCGCCACAGATCCACCTGCTTCAGATTGGTCTTGCTCACACGGTCTGTGCCTGAACTCACCTCCTTCCACTTGTGTCCGAAGTCATCTATCCATCTTACTCCATCTTCCAGCAAGCGATGCCTCCGCCACCCCATCCTCCGATCCTCATGAATACCGCTAGTTCCAGTTGACTGCTTCGCTAGACTGTAACTTATTTTAGTTGCTGCAATAGAGGTTGGTAGCGGGAGGTGGGGGTAACATAGCACCCCTTGCTGAGGCAAGCAGGAAACACAGTGTTCTCTCCTGAGGCGAGCAGGTTGCACGGTATTCCCTGCTGAGACGAGCAGAAGACACAAGATCTCTCTGCTGAGTACAACATGAGCCATATTACCCCTGGCTGAGATGCCGAGATAAGTGTAAAGCGAAGCACTTACCCTCTTAGGTCAAGCAGGAGCTATATATATATAGTCTGCCTGCTGTACTCACAGCAATAGTGTCTCAGCCACTAGAAAGGTAAAGCACCACACCAGAATCATTAAGCACCGTTGACTACGCCAGGAAGAGAAACAACATTTTCAGTTACTCCAGCGGAAACAGTGTCGTCGCTAGTTCCACCAGCAGGAGTCATAACGATTGTTTCTCCTGCGGCAGGGGGGCATAGCAACAGTAGGTAAATCTGCAAGAGGCAAAGCACCAAAGGCAACATCATCAGGAGAACAACACCATTAACTCCACCAGCAGACGACAGAGTACCAGGATGCACAACACTAATAGCTTGCCCCAGCAGGAGGTGTACACAGCACCAGTGGATGCACCAGTAGGTTGCACAGCACAAGTAGATACACCTAGCTGGAGACACAGCATCAGTGGCCGCTTCAGCAGGAGACACAGCCTCAGTGGCCGCTTCAGCAGGAGACTCAGCCTCAGTGGCCGCGCCAGCAGGAAACACAGCCTCGGGGAATGAGAACAGCAGGAGGCGCAATTTCCTAACGTTATTTTGGGACATATTTCACATATAACCTTCAAAAGCCCATTTTCCACGCATTGCTTCATATCTTTGTGAAACCTGCTCTGCCTCTGAACGTCAGCGACGACCATTTTATTAGATTTCATGAACAGCATCGAGGCAGCAGCAGCAGCAGCAGGAGCAGCTGGCCCAAAGCCAGACACTGCCTTGGCCAAGATTTTTCCTCTGAAGTTTGTAAGTATACCGATATATCACGTGGCAGAGAGTATGAGACAATATCTCACCAGGTTCAACATGCTGTCGTCCCTTTCTTTCCTTTATGGTTTGCCATAGTTGGGATTCTCCGGTCGTTTTTATTGAGACGTGTAAACACGTACAGTCGTCGTGGTTATGGACGAAAATCGGATTAACTCGTAACATTTGATGTATTTTGTATTCGGGACAGTTTTTTTGAATCTGCATAAATTTTGGTCCAGAGCCATATTGGAAGGTGTTGTGATCTATCGCTTTCCAATGCAAAAGGTTGACGAATGATATGCCTTCTGGAACGGGTTCGTAAATATTAACTGCTGATACATTTTTTCTTCTTCTGTCTGGGGCAAGACGTGGGTGGTTGGCGTCGTCATATTTCTTCCCTTGTGATTGGCTGGGCTACCCTCCCAGACGCTAAGGGGGGGGGGGGGGTGTCAGAGATCCCCCCCCAGGTGTCGTGATGGCGTCACAACGTAACCACAGGAGGAGTCCACAACTTTAAGTCTCCTCGAAGTCTCCTTGAAGCTGCATTGAATTTGAGCAGTTATGAGCGAGGTATATACGTCGTCAGGGCCTCATATAGTTCCTCACTGACCTGGATGGTACGATACCCGACATATTCTTGCGTTGTTCGTGTAGGGGAAGCGTGATGTGTACAACGACGAAGGACAACGGTAAAGGCTATCGAGCCAATTACAGAACCGTCTATCTTCTTACCACAGCGAGACGTTCCTAAATCCGGGTAACCGTCAGAGAAAACTAAAATCGTCCAGGAAATTCACAGATTCCTCTCAACGTCTTTCCTTCCTGCTATCATACCCCCCCCTCTTACTGTTACATCTATACCCTCCTGCTATCATACCCCCCTCTCTTACTGTTACATCTATACCCTCCTGCTATCATACCCCCCTCTTACTGTTACATCTATACCCTCCTGCTATCATACCCCCCTCTTACGGTTACATCTGTACCCCCCTCCCCTCCCCCACAGCCTAAGGGTCAAATCTGGCATATATTTACCCCCACTCATCCATATACTCATCCCAATCTACGGTTACATTTGTACCTCACGCAAGGTCATATTTACATGTCTACCAACCCTTATATTTGTACCCTACGCACCGTCACATATCACCTCCCACACATTGTTGAATATGTGCCTCTACTGCCACTCACCTTTATATCACAATACTAGCCATATCCAACGTCATAAATGTCCTCCCACCTACTGTCACCTCCCTTCCCCGGCCCACCAACACATACACACTCACCTACATCAGCCACTTTACCCACTGCGCATACCCACTGCGCAGCGTCAGATTTGTGTAAAATGGACACCCACGATCCACGTCTGTGTTCCATGAATTATCATTTCACCATTTATACTATTTACAGTTGATTTTTTTCTCCCCTCCTTTCCACCAAAAGAATCTTGTTAAGTGCACGTGAGGGACATGAATGTGTGAATGTAAAACAAACGCAGGCGTGTCTCTGTTGTTCGCAGCTAACTGTAAAGTTTACCATTACAAGAATTTCAATTTGCGTTCCTGTCTTTTGCTTTTACATTCAGTCATTCATATTTCCCCGATACATGTAATGAATATGAAACCATAATGTGCATTATATAATATATATATATATATATATATATATATATATATATATATATATATATATAAGTGTATATTATCCCTGGGGACAGGGGAGAAAGAATACTTCCCACGTATTCCCTGCGTGTCGTAGAAGGCGACTAAAAGGGGAGGGAGCGGGAGGCTGGAAATCCTCCCCTCTCGTTTTTTTTTTTTAATTTTCCAAAAGAAGGAACAGAGAACGAGGCCAGATGAGGATATTCCCTCAGAGGCCCAGTCCTCTGTTCTTAACGCTACCTTGCTAACGCGGGAAATGGCGAATAGTATGAAAGAAAAAAAGAATATATATATATATATATATATATATATATATATATATATATATATATATATATATATATATAGAGAGAGAGAGAGAGAGAGAGAGAGATAGGTAGGTAGATGTGATGTTCCTGGACTCTGCCTGCTTATGGTTATACGGGGAATGTAAAGTTACCTCCCTGTAGGCTGTATCATCATCTGTCGACGTACGAGAACACAGTTTCGTCGAAGAACTTATCACTTCATAGAAGTTGCATCATTATCCTAGGTCAGGTGCGCGCGCGCGCGTGATATATATATATATATATATATATATATATATATATATATATATATATATATATATATATATATATATATATATACACACACATGACAGCTAGAGACTGAGTGTGAACGAATGTAGCCTTTGTTGTATTTCCTAGCGCTACCTCTTACGCGAGTTGGGGAAGGGAAGTACCATGTCATGTGCGGCGGGGTGGCGAAGGGAATGGATGAAGGCAGCAAGTGTGAATATGTACATGTGTATATATGTATATCCTGTGTATGTATTTATATATATGCGTTGAAATGTATAAGTATGTATGGTATATGTGCGAGTGTGGGCGTATATGTATATACATGCGTATGTGGGTGGGTTGGGCCATTCTTTCGTCTGTTTCCTTACGCTACCTCGCTAACGAGGGAGACAGCGACAATATATATATATATATATATATATATATATATATATATATATATATATATATATATTTTCTTTTTTTCAAACTATTCGCCATTTCCCGCATTAGCAAGGTAGCGTTAAGAACAGAGGACTGGGCCTCTGAGGGAATATCCTCACCTGGCCCCCTTCTCTGTTCCTTCTTTTGGAAAATCAAAAAAAAAAAAAACAAGAGGGGAGGATTTCCAGCCCCCCCGCTCCCTCCCCTTTTAGTCGCCTTCTACGACACGCAGGGAATACGTAGGAAGTATTCTTTCTCCCCTATCCCCAGGGATAATATATATATATATATATATATATATATATATATATATATATATATATATAGAGAGAGAGAGAGAGAGAGAGAGCAGGCGGGTTATAGAGAATCTACGGAGCGTGATTTAATTGTAATTTTGATCAGGTTAGCAAAGTATCGTGAAGAACCATTTCAGAAAAAAAAAAGACAACATGCTAGGCTATATTTTGAGTTCCCAGCGTCCATAAGCTGGCTGCATCTTTCCTTTAAGCCCCAGCGTTCAACAGAAGTTTTTCTCTATGACATCATACCAGCCAGCCGGTCCCTCAGTTGTATACGTATATACGTGAGCGGAATTAGGACATTAATTAAACCAATTTTTCACTCTCCTTGCCTGACGAATGGCACGGATTCTGGCTTAATGACCTCTAGCTGTTAAAAGCCATTAAATTCAACAACCTGCAATGATACATTTGACACGCACCGGGATCAAGCTCAGCTGCTCCCTACACTCGAATATGTATGTATTTTCGTCTGTATTCTTGACGAGGTCTGGCTGCGTCGCTCGTGTGGTTGCAGTTGACCGATATTCCCCTCTCCAGGATCCTCGTGCACACCTTCAGGCCAGTGACTGAAAAGCAAGAAATGATGAAAATTAATATTATACTGAGAAATAGATTATCCCACACCGGCCCCCCTCCCTCCTCGTTAGCTTAGCACACGAGCTGGCCCGAGCTCATTACAAGCGGCAGCCTCGTTAACTCCGCTATTATCAACAGAGTTGTACCTCTTGTTTAGGGTGATTAAACACCGGCGGGGTTGGTCGGTCTGAAAACTGCCTCGCGGAGGTGAGGGGAATATGACCTAAAATGTCCAGTGTTTCACGGGTTACATTACTGGTACGCCAGCAAGGTTGTGTGGTGGCGGCGGTGGTCATCGGCACAACGGGGAACCGCTACATCTAGACGGGTATACACAGCAGGAAGTGTTGGTGGGGTGTTGGTGGACGGCTACACCCAGCTGTTGGGGGTTGGTGGAGTGTTGGGGTAGTGTTGGTGGACGGCTACACCCAGCTGTTGGGGGTTGGTGGAGTGTTGGGGTACTGTTGGTGGACGGCTACACCCAGCTGTTGGGGGTTGGTGGAGTGTTGGGGGTAATGTTGGTAGGCGGCTACATCCAGGTGTTGGGGGTTGGTGGAGTGTTGATGGACGGCTACACCCAGCTGTTGGGGGTTGGTGGAGTGTTGGGGTAGTGTTGGTGGACGGCTACACCCAGCTGTTGGGGTTGGTGGAGTGTTGGTGTTAGTGTTGGTGGACGGCTACACCCAGCTGTTGGGGTTGGTGAAGTGTTGGTGTTAGTGTTGGTGGACGGCTACACCCAGATGTTGGGGGTTGGTGGAGTGTTGGGGGTAATGTTGGTAGGCGGCTACATCCAGGTGTTGGGGGTTGGTGGAGTGTTGGTGGACGGCTACACCCAGCTGTTGGGGGTTGGTGGAGTGTTGGGGTAGTGTTGGTGGACGGCTACACCCAGCTGTTGGGGTTGGTGGAGTGTTGGTGTTAGTGTTGGTGGACGGCTACACCCAGATGTTGGGGGTTGGTGGAGTGTTGGTGTTAGTGTTGGTGGACGGCTACACCCAGATGTTGGGGATTAGTGGAGTGTTGGTGTTAGTGTTGGTGGAGGGCTACACCCAGTTGATGTTGGTATTATCATTAATGTTCGCTAACTTGTCACTGTTCTTTGCTAAGATTTATCAACTGTGGAATACCTTCACAAAAAGTTTTCCCATTCGCATCAAATGGTTCGTTTGTCCACAGTGAGTTCCTAGGAGACGTGCCTACCGCTTTCCCTAGGGAGGCATCCTACTGGACGTGCCTTTCCCCCCTCTCCTCTTGTGAAGAGGTGCCTCCCTCTTGCCTGGAGGAGGGATCCTACAGGACCTGTTTCCTCTTCCCCTGATGAGGGTTCCCGGAGAAAGTGCCTCTCGCTTCCCCCAACCCCGCCTTGGGAAGGCTGTCTACAGGATGGGTTTCCCTCGTCCCCTGGGGAGGCTATCTATCGGGACGTGCCTCTCGCTTCCCCAGGAGAGAGTTCTTACAATACGTGCCTCGCCCTCCCCTGGGTTAGGTTCCTACAGGACGTGCCTCCCTCCTTCCCTGGGGACTCCTAGAGCGCGTCATCAATCATCTCCCTCGTCTATCTTCCTCATTCTTCCTCTGTCTGTATTCTCACTGCACCCGAATGGCTTCAAGAATTCCTTCCACTCTAAGTGAAATTACGTTTATATATATATATATATATATATATATATATATATATATATATATATATATATATATATATATATATATATATTGATGTATTGATATATTATACACACACCTGCCAGCTATCTATCTCACCAACACACCCACCATTATCACCACCACCATCACTTCTGGTGTGTGTGTGTGTGTGTGTGTGTGTGTGTGTGTGTGTGTAAAGCAGCGTCGCCACCACACAGAACCCTGACCTCCCTCACACCACAGTGCTCACACCGGGCGACAGAGGGACGGTGCCACGTCGGGAGTATTGCTAGTAAAAAGGGAATCGCGTACGTTAATAGTCATCGTAATCATGGTACGGTAATGATATGATGGTTGGCTATTGTTAGGGAAGACTATATGCAGCACGGACATTGGTGGCTCCATTGTTGTTGTGGCTGCCTGAGTTACGATGATGACGCGATGCACACGGTGCTCGATGCTTCACTGCTTGTGAGGGGGAGGTTGATGTGCATGTTTGTCGTGTTTTAATGTGATACAGGACCAGCTAGATACGAATTATTTCCAGGGTTGTCTTTTTCACCCGCCCCTCATATCAACCCCCATGAACTACCGGAGAAATTAACTGCATTATTTCATTTATATATTAACGAACTCTCATTTTATATATATTCACGCGTGAGCGACGTCCAAAAGCCCTATTCAGTGAACCGTGACACACTAATCAATATACTTGCTTCCCGCCTTTTTTCATTCAATTTCATTTTTCAGCGTAGTTCCCCCACAATGACCCTTCCATCCTCCTCCTCCTGCTCCTCTTCTCTTGTACCTTGGTCACCTGGACGTCCCTACCCAAGATGTACTGGGGCCTCCGCCAGACGCCTTCATATATGTGTCACGATGTAGTAACAGAGTTTTACCACCTCAAGTTTCGCGTGTCTCTTTCGCTTCTCCCGACCCAAGAGCAACGCTCATCAAGGTTTCGCAACTCTTCTGGTGACCCAGCATCAAAGCCGTCAGCAACACACACACACACACACACACACACACACACACACACACACACACACATACACACACACACACACATACACACACACACACACGCACACACTCTCACGGACACACACACACCTTCGTCTGTGTGACCCTTTAGGAAGTTTTTATTACAAACTTTCACCTCATTCACTATCAAAGGAGTCATTAGGATGGAAGGAAAGAATAAACTCATGGCAGCTGGACGGGAATATCTGCATATATCATTCTCGCTGTTAGTGACTGTGTTTTGGACCATGAAGTGTTGCAGTGATGTGTTACAGGTATAAAGTGTTGCATGTGCGATTACTTATTTCTCATTATCTTTAGGGAGAGGGAGCTCTGCATTCATGAGACCCCGTCTGTTGAACATGAACTTTATAATCATAAATCTCTTTAGACTTCTGTATACTGTTTACATTCATAGTCTGATAACTCAGATTAGTCCATTCATCCGCTGTTGTGCTCCTCTGGGTCCTCCAAGTACACTCTCATCTCAAAGTGGACATGGGGTATGGCCCAGACGAAATATTTCCCCAAGTCCTTCAGGATTGTGCCTTGTAGTTAGCACCAATTCTTGCTCCCCTATTTCGCCTCAGTCTAAAAACCCAGACTTTTCCGTCCACTTGGAAGCACGTCTTTGTGCAGCCCATCCCTGAGAAAGGAGACCGTTCTAACACCTTCAGTAATCGCTCTATAGCTCTCATTTTTGCTGTCTGGAAAGTCTTTGAAACTCACTATCACTCTCGCTTGCTCAAACATTTATGAACCCATTTCGTTCTTCCTGACCACCATTGTGGATGTCGCACTGCTGGGTCTATTGGTGATTTCTCCTGTGTGATTCACCTCTGGTCCGCCTCTCGCAATGGATTGAAACATTTGCCGTAACCTTCGACATCTATAAACCATTTTACAGGATGTGGCATAACGTAGGTGTTTACTTTCCAAACTCCCTTCTCTTGGTTTCGCTGCTTCTCTCTGTTCTGTAATGCATATCATCTCCTCTGGCCGTTCCATCGCAGAAGTCGTTGACAGAGCGACTTTCTCCTCCTATCCTAACAATAGTGGTGATCCTCAGGGTCCTCTCCTATCCCCTACTCTCTTTCTTCGTTTCAGTAAATTATCTGTTTCCCCTCCTGCTTCTACCTTTATCCACTCTTACGTTGATGAATCCTCTTTACGTACGTCACCTCATCTTCCCACCCCTTCCTGGTCCTCATATTCGCACTGTTTCTGGTACTGAACATATTTTCTCCCTCACCTCAGGTTGGGGAAGCAGTAGAATTATTGAATATGGTAAAACCAAATCTCATTTTTTCCCTCCTATATCTCTAAGAATCACTCGTTTCCCCTCACTTCGCTTTCAAATCATAGCAATTCAGCCCTGTATTATCATATATATATATATATATATATATATATATATATATATATATATATATATATATATATATATATATATACATATATATATATATATATATAGGGCATAACCATACCTTCCACTCTGCCATGGACACCCCACTTAATGTTCACTATATCGTCTGCTTCCCAAAAGCTGGGAGTATGGTGATGTGTGTGTGGGTGTAGTGGTTATCTTTCTCGTGAGCAGCTCGTAAATCTAGGGTGGCTAATCTTCCACATTTCTATTAACCGGAGTGGAATTTGAAAGCGTTCCGTCTCATCAGTTCTCCCGGCATCACCTCCCTCCCCACCTTCCCCTTCAGTACGCTGCGATGTTGCTGCTGCTGCTCTCTCTCTCTCTCTTTCTTTCTCTCTCTCTCTCTCTCTCTCTCTCTCTCTCTCTCTCTCTCTCTCTCTCTCTCTCTCTCTCTCGAGGATTGGCTGTAGTGATTCCTCATTCTTCTCTCGTACGGCTAATCTGTAGAATTCTCTTCTTTCTTTTGTTTTCCCTCTTCATATCTCCTTTCTTCCTTTAAGAATCTGTCTACAGACACCTGCGGAGCCTTGATCTGCTCCTACTTTCGTATTCTTCTACTTTTCCCCGACAGGGCCTTTGATTAGAGCATGCTTTGCTAATATCATATCGGTCGCAAAATATGGGCAATGGATGAATGGATAAACGGAATGAAAGAGATATACACAGTATACAGAAGTTTAGAAGGTTGTATAATAGTAGAGATGACCCAAGGGATGAAGCCCCGAGACTGTAAAACTCCTTCCCCGTACAATGAAAATAGGTTTAATTCCACAACAAGCGGGATGACGAGAATTTTGAGACAAGGACGTATGAGAGGAGAAACTGTGTGAAAACAATGTGGTGGACAATGCACCGGATAATCCAAAGCTTTTCCATGAATTCATCAGGGGGTAAGTCGTCAGTTAGAAAACAGCTAACCAGGCTCAGAGTATTCGTTGGAACGAAGTGTTTCGGACGATGGAGAGATACGCGGGAGCTGAGTAACAATTTTCAAACGGTGTTTTAGCTGTGGATGATATTATAACATCCCTTTGGGATGAGATTTTGGAAAGCATCGAGACTGCTTCAAAGAGCATAACCAGATTAAGAGAATGCCTTAATTCAAAACAAGACTCGCGGTACGAGAGAAGTGTGTATGTACCAAAGGCGTAGGCGGATACTCTATAGCTCTTTGTGGAAGGGAGCAAAGGACGTGGGCTAGAGCAGCAGTCTCAAAATGGGTTCTGGTGACAAGTGGCGTGCCGCCGGGCACTGGTTTGGTACCACTGCTTTTCTTGATCATTGTAAATAAATGGTAAATGTCTCGTCAGATGGACTGTGTTCATACAAGAATGGGTCTGTGGACGATGCCAAGGTCCTGAGAGTAGAAGAATTATGTGAATGGCGTTAACTTACATGTGAACCTAAACAAACTCCAAAGTTCGTCTCCTACATGGTTGATGAAATTCAGCCGGAGTGAAAGGAAACACACGAGGATGGAACACAGTGAAAGAAGGTCTAGGTACAATCACGAGTTCTGATACGAGATAAACTACAGTAATCTATGTGTGAGAGGAGGGACTTAGGAATCGACATTTTGCCAAACCTGTCACCAAGAGTTATACGTCAGGAGGATTGTTAAGGAGTTAAATAGTCTTCTGGCAAATAATTGGATCACATTTAAATGCAGAGATAAGGAAGTGTTTGGAAGTTTCATTCACAATTTGTATTAGATCAAAACTCGAAAACTCTTCGTAGTTCTGGTCACCGCACTTAGAAGTGGCACAGAAATCTAATTGAAAGGGTCCAGAAGAGGGCAATAAAGATGATCGCTGAATCAAGAGAGCGGAGCTACAGTGAGAGGCTGGGACCGTAAATATTCCCGCCGTAAAAGAGAGAGAAAGAGAGTGTAAGGGGTAACCAGCTCATAGTCTTCATATTCTTAAGTGAGGGTGATGAGGCTAGCAACCATTACCACTTCATGAGCTACACTTGCAGGGCATCCAGGGGTCACTGCAGTGAGCAAAGCAAGAATCTTGTGGAAATAAAAAGCGAAGTATTATTCGTTTGATGTCAGGTTGGTGATTGAGTGGTATAAACAAGGTGATGGAAATGTATATGCTGATGGTATACAAAGGTGTTTGATGGTGAAGATATTAAAGAGATGGGTTCCAGGAGTACAGAACTCACTCCCTCCGCTTAATGAACAAATGAGTAATTACAAATAGGTAATCACACATATACATATATACATAAACATGTTCATTTGTCTAGAGGAATCCTGTTGATGATATCATCAATAAAACTTATGATCTGAGTGATATGAACGGTATGAAGAACAGGGAAATTGATTACCATCAGAACCACTGTATATTCAAATTATGTCAGTTATTAAACTGACTGATTTGTTTTAGAAGTTGCATATGCTAATATATCAAGAAGAAAAGGTTTTCTTGGAAATCCCTTTTAGTAAATGAAGAATGTACGAGGGCAATGAAGACCCCCAGCGATGGACTATCGCCTGAGCACCACAGGATCCACGAACTTTTAAAGAAAATAAGAAAAACTAATTTTGTTTTAGAGGAAGAGGCCAGTTTTAGGGTTTTCCCTCACCCTGTAAACTTGGGATGGACTCACGAGCTTTCAGCGTGGACCCTCCCGTCGGTGGTGAGGAGGAGGGGTCAACACCACCAGTGGTTGGTGGTGATGAGAGGTCAACACCACGCGTGGTTGGTGGTGAGGAGAGGTCAACACCACCAGTGGTTGGTGGTGATGAGAGGTCAACACAACCAGTGGTTGGTGGTGGTGAGAGGTCAACCACCACCAGTGGTTGGTGGTGATGAGAGGTCAACACCACGCGTGGTTGGTGGTGGTGATGAGAGGTCAACACCACCAGTGGTTGGTGGTGATGAGAGGTCAACACTAGCAGTGGTCGGTTCTGGGGTAATGTTACAAGCCACAGTAACAGTTGGTGTTCCAGTAAGGTCACCACCAGCTGTGGTGCTCACTTCAACCCTCAGCAGTACAGTACTTCAGTATGTGAAAGCTGGCACAAGGTGGTGTCGTATGGTGCACGGTGAGGCCACCAGTGTCTTATCAAACCTGATGAACTTCACAACAGACATGAAGCACCTGGCATCACACGGAGGTATTAAAGTCTGAAAACTCTTTATAGTACTCAACTTCACCACTTTTCTTTATGGCCAAACTCTATAAAACAAATATAATACTGGGTAAAGAAACCTTTTTCACACTGCAATATCGTTCATACCATCTACTCCAGACTTGAATTATCTCAGGCTTAGTATATATTATAATTTCTCCCGGGGCTTCTGCGAGACAGGCTGGCTGAGCAGCCCTATGAACAACGTGATAATCGTACCCTAAGTAGACACGGGGCCGCGTCGCCCAGGGTGTGAGGGCGTCAGTCGCCCAGGGTGTGAGGGCGTCAGTTGCCCAGGGTGTGAGGGCGTCAGTCGCCCAGGGTGTGAGGGCGTCAGTTGCCCAGGGTGTGAGGGCGTCAGTTGCCCAGGGTGTGAGGGCGTCAGTCGCCCAGGGTGTGAGGGCGTCAGTTGCCCAGGGTGTGAGGGCGTCAGACGCCCAGGGTGTGAGGGCGTCAGTCGCCCAGGGTGTGAGGGCGTCAGTTGCCCAGGGTGTGAGGGCGTCAGTTGCCCAGGGTGTGAGGGTGTCGGTCGCCCAGGGTGTGAGGGCGTCAGTCGCCCAGGGTGTGAGGGTGTCAGACGCCCAGGGTGTGAGGGTGTCAGTCGCCCAGGGTGTGAGGGCGTCAGTCGCTCAGGGTGTGTGGGCGTCAGTCGCCCAGGGTGTGAGGGCGTCAGTCGCTCAGGGTGTGAGGGTGTCAGTCGCCCAGGGTGTGAGGGCGTCAGTTGCCCAGGGTGTGAGGGCGTCAGACGCCCAGGGTGTGAGGGCGTCAGTCGCCCAGGGTGTGAGGGCGTCAGTTGCCCAGGGTGTGAGGGCGTCAGTTGCCCAGGGTGTGAGGGTGTCGGTCGCCCAGGGTGTGAGGGTGTCAGACGCCCAGGGTGTGAGGGTGTCAGTCGCCCAGGGTGTGAGGGCGTCAGTCGCTCAGGGTGTGTGGGCGTCAGTCGCCCAGGGTGTGAGGGCGTCAGTCGCTCAGGGTGTGAGGGTGTCAGTCGCCCAGGGTGTGAGGGCGTCAGTCGCTCAGGGTGTGAGGGCGTCAGTCGCTCAGGGTGTGTGGGCGTCACTCTGATGTGAGAGCAAAATATCTGTTCAGAATCCTGGATCAAATATTATAATGTAATGTGTTACAGTAAGGTGTAAACATATCACTTAACAGCCCTCATCCTCCCAATGAGCGTTATAGTATGACCTTTGAGATCGACGATACGGCCCTTAACTATAGCGAAATGACCTTTGACTATTGGCAGTCTGACCTTCGACGTGACCAATCACTGTCAGGTCATATGTCAGGCCCAGTATACCAAATTGCCCTTCCGTTGTATTGTCGTGCTCAAGGGTCGTTTTGTCGTACTCAAGGTCGTACTGTCATACTCAAGGGTCGTATTGTCGTGCTCCAAGGGTCGTACCGTTGTGCTAAAAGGGTTGAATACCCAAGATGTCCGGAAGTTAAACGTCGTGTGTGTTCCATTTAAATGTGCTGGGAGCCCATCGGCTTCCCAGTAAGGTGAGGCGCAACTTGAATGACCCAAACACATCAAAAGTTCAAAACCATGGCTGAGGCTTAGACGCCATGAGACAGGCCGTCGCCTTTTGAACCTGCTACGGACCAATATATATATATATATATATATATATATATATATATATATATATATATATATATATATATATATATAATATAGTGTTCTTTAAGTATCAACCACTCACACAACAGTACTACCAATTTTGTGTCAACAGTTATTCAACATTATAAAAACATCCTGTTTATTTAAATTTCCTGTTCATTACTATCACTTATTTTTCATGATTTGGACACGGCTAGTGACCGTTGTTTGAAACGCTTGCTCTGCCTGCTGGTTAGACAACCCTGCTTTAAGCCAATACCAGAGGTGACAGGGTTCAAGGTTCAGAGGGCATAGGTTTAAGCGCCTCATTAACGATAGGATTTACATTTTTTCGGTCAAGTTGAACGGCTTAGTTGCGTCGGGTTTTAAATGCCACATCTGCCTTTTTTTGAAAACTCTTTGAGTGCCAAATTTATATTGTTCCTACACATGTACTTGGAAAGTTCTAGCCATCGACACTGAGACATTTAATTAATTCAGGTGCTGGTTTAATTAAATGTATCACAACCTTTGCAAAAGGGCTGTGCGCGTGAGACATTGAAATTCCAACTTCTATCTTGAGCGTCGGCGTTTAAATTTTGAGGGTAGCCTGTTTAAAGTGTCGAGATGCACCTGTCTTGAATTCAGATATTTCAGGCATAACGGCCTTTATTCAGCAACTGCGAATGGATCATGTTTCAGTGATATATATATATATATATATATATATATATATATATATATATATATATATATATATATATATATATATATATATATATAAATATTATCCCTGGCGAGAGGGCAGAAAGAACACTTCCCACGTATTCCCTGCGTGTCGTAGAAGGCGACTAAAAGGGGAGGAAGCTGGGGGCTGGAAATCCACCCCCCTTCTCTTACTTTTCCAAAAGGAGGAACAGAGAAAGAGGCCAAGTGAGGGTATTCCCTCTAAGGCTCAAGCCTCTGTTCTTAACGCTACCTGGCTAACGCGGGAAGAGGCGAATATGTATGAACACACACACAAAAAAAAAAAAAAGAAAAAAAAAAGATATATATATATATATATATATATATATATATATATATATATATATATATATATATATATATATATATAGAGAGAGAGAGAGAGAGAGAGAGAGAGAGAGAGAGAGGTTTAGTTTAGTTATACTTCTAAATGATGTCCATTTTCTCTTCAGTAACGAGTTCTGCATATTTCTCTGCGGACGTTGCAATCGGAGTTTCAATACTCGAGCCAATATCAGCGTGTGATATTCTCATCGAGACATGAGCAATTAAACACATGGAGATACTCAGTATAAATCATTTCCCAGTGAACTAAACCACCGCACATGTGTCTGGGTTAAGTAGAAAAAAAGACAGACACTCCTGAATTAAAACTACTCAGCTCAGTAGTTTAAATCCCTGTGATACCTGATTCAAAATATTTAAGTGCCTGGTTGGATTTAATGCACCTCCAACGATCCGGGATTAAATGCGTTTAGAAAACGGTAGCTCAGAAAATGGTTCTTGTATTTGTCCATCCGTCATTATGGAAAATAGGGCGCTGCTTACATTGCGTTTCGTTTTCTTTAATGTGGGGACTGAGTCTTTTCATAACGGGCGTAAAAGTGATCCTTTGAACTAATACGATCTGTTTTCCCTGTAATAATTAGGTCTGTCAGAGTAAGGAGGCATTCATGGCCGTAAATAGAGAGAAGTTATTCATGGCCAAGTTGTCATAAACAAACTGATGGACTGGCCTCACAGGTGGCAAGTGAGTTTTGATATCGATAAGTGACAAAGTTTTAAAGATCGGTGGTAAAAACTGAAAGACAAGCTACAGTATGACTTCCTTTGGATCTGCATCAATGTAAATGAGAATAAAAAGACTTCTGCTTGATAATCTCTGATGATCTAAAACCAAGTCAGCAGTGAACAGAAGCAGTGAAAAGAGTGAACAAATGTCTGACATTCATAGGGAATGCAATGGAACATTGCAACGCGCCATATTGAACTGATATGAGCAATTCATATTGGAAACAGTTGAATCATCTTGTCATATATAACGAATCATGATTTATTATATAATCTGTCATACAGACGAGGAACACTCCTCACAAGAGACAGATGTCAGAGTGTTGCACTAGAGCATCACAACAGTTTGTGCAAGGCTGGGAATGCAACCTTGCAACTACAGCAGCGACATAGACGTATATATGCTCACGTGAAATGATGTAAGGGTGGAGGTAGCATTTGCAGTATAGAGGTCACCAGCAGCCCAACGTTTCTCACGTATTGAGCACGTTAAAGGATGTTTGGGTAAGGAGGGAGACAGTGTGGTAACTTGGGAGGAGAGGGAGACAGTGTGGTAACTTGGGAGGGGAGGGAGACAGTGTGGTAACTTAGGAAGGGAGGGAGACAATGTGGTAACTTGGGAGGATAGGGAGACAATGTGGTAACTTGGGAGGAGAGGGAGACAATGTGGTAACTTGGGAGGGGAGGGAGACAGTGTGGTAACTTGGGAGGGGAGGGACACAGTGTGGTAACTTGGGAGGGGAGGGAGACAGTGTGGTAACTTGGGAGGGGAGGGAGACAGTGTGGTAACTTGGGAGGGGAGGAAGACAGTGTGGTAACTTGTGAGGGGAGGGAGACAGTGTGGTAACTTGGGAGGGGAGGGAGACAGTGTGGTGACTTGGAAGGGGAGGGAGACAGTGTGGTAACTTGGGAGGGGAGGGAGACAGTGTGGTAACTTGGGAGGGGAGGGAGACAGTGTGGTAACTTGGAAGGGGAGGGAGACAATAGCCATGGCAGAGCCATTGCCGGTGGGAAGAGGGTTGCCAGATTGGCAGGAATGCAGGAGAATGAATTTTTTTTGTGATGAATTACACAACTGATGCTACCGGAAAATCGTAAACTTTCGAGTATGGGGGAGGCACCTGGTGAGGGGACTACGGCCCGAAAACGGAAGGGTACGTACCCTCTCCTCACACACACACACACACACACACACACACACACACACACACACACACACACACACATCTCCCATGCCCTGCCTATGTACGCGAATTTGGTTTCGTTGTATTTCAAGTGATTCGTGTATCTTAAGATGCATTTTGTTTGAGGAACTGAGAGGCGTGCAAAGAATAGATTGAATTGGAGTGGTGTGGTATACCGGGGTCAACGTGTTGTCAATGGACTGAACAAGGAGGGCATGTGAAACGTTTAGGGTAAACCATGGAAAGGTCTGTAGGGCCTGGATGTGGGTAGGGAGCTGTGGTTTTGGTGCATTACACATGACAGTCAGAGACTGAGTGTGAACGAACGTGGCTTTTTTCCTGGCGTTACCTCGCTGAAGCAAGGGATAGCGATGCCATCATTCGAGTTTGAAAAACACCGCTTCCAAAGCAGCGTTTATGCTGCTCTTTCGTCTCTGATAAATTAGATGTTTGAAATTCGTCTTTAATAAAAAATTCGTTAAAGATCATTGGGTTCGTGGATGTAGCTTGACGCTAACGGCTAAGCTTAACGACCCTTGGCACTGGATTGGTCTCAAGCCCAACCAGCCAACCAGACCAATCATCCAACAACGGACAATGAATTCCAGTAAATCAATGGCAGATCTGGAGTGCCATTATAATCAAGGCAAGAGGAGTACGGTAATGATATCAGTTATCGATTATGATATCAGTTATCGATGGATGAATATATTTGGGAATAACTACACAATATTTGCCCCCAGAATAGCCGTTGGCTATAACTGTATTAGAATATAATTTCCAGTCACTATTTGATATCATTATAATTTCCAGTCACTATTTGATATCATTACGATTCCCAGTCATTATTTAATATCAAAATATAATTCCCAGTCATTATTTGATATGAGAATATGATTTCCAGTCTTTATTTGATATCAAAATATAATTTCGTCATTATTTGATATCAAAATATAATTTCCAGTCATTATTTGATATGAGAATATGATTTCCAGTCTTTATTTGATATCAGAATATAATTTCGTCATTATTTGATATCAAAATATAATTTCGTCATTATTTGAAATCAAAATATAATTTCCAGTCATTATTACATATCAAAATATAATTTCGTCATTATCTGATATTAAAATATGATTTCCAGTCATTATTTGATATCAAAATATAATTTCGTCATTATTTGAAATCAAAATATAATTTCCAGTCGTTATTTCATATCAAAATATAATTTCATTATCTGATATCAAAATATAATTTCCAGTCATTATCTGATATCAAAATATAATTTCCAGTCATTATTTGATATCAAAATATAATTTCCAGTCATTATTTGATATCAAGATATAATTTCCAGTCATTATTTGATATCAAAATATAATTTCCAGTCATTATTTGATATCAAAATATAATTTCCAGTCATTATCTGATATTTAAATATGATTTCCAGTCATTATTTGATATCAAAATATAATTTCGTCATTATTTGAAATCAAAATATAATTTCCAGTCGTTATTTCATATCAAAATATAATTTCATTATCTGATATCAAAATATAATTTCCAGTCATTATCTGATATCAAAATATAATTTCCAGTCATTATTTGATATCAAAATATAATTTCCAGTCATTATTTGATATCAAGATATAATTTCCAGTCATTATTTGATATCAAGATATAATTTCCAGTCATTATTTGATATCAAAATATAATTTCCAGTCATTATTTGATATCAAAATATAATTTCCAGTCATTATTTGATATCAAAATATAATTTCCAGTCATTATTTGATATCAAAATATAATTTCCAGTCATTATTTGAAATCAAAATATAATTTCCAGTCATTATTTGATATCAAAATATAATTTCCAGTCATTATTTGTCATAACTATTTTCATATCGGAGGAACTGATGGATGCGGAGGAGTCTTCTGTCTCACTGTGCTAGGGTCCCCGTCTATATTCATGAGAAATCCACCACAGCATTTCTGTCCTCCAGCAGATAATGTGTATCATCATGTCTTGTATTACCTGGCTTACCCTTGTGCCATTACTGTCCTCCAGCGGATAACCTCCTCATAGACCATCATTTGTCATCTGGTTTCCTCATGGATTATGGCTTAAAGTCTGTGATCACGGGGGTATAAACCTTTGAAAACAGGATATACCTTATCTTTGTGTACGATAAGGTCAGGGTAGTGTTGATGTAGCTTTGTTAAACTAACATTAACAATTCCAGTAATTGTTCAACGATAGCAATGGCAAGTTCTAGTAAACTTTATAATTACTAGGTTGTTGGAAGTGACATTAATGCCATTGGTAATGAGAACATTGATAATCACTCACCATTACAACACCATTGGCGCGCTAGAGTCGTGGGAATTAGATCGCTCCTCTGAGTAACGAAAGCCGTGAGAATTAGTAACTACTGTGTATATTCCGGTACACTTAAGCGTTAAGTCGGGTTTGTAAGGTTTCTGGGAAACAAATTGATGCCGGTGTGAGAGGTGGGGATATTAAACTTTTTCCCCCTTTCCTTACGTGGTAATATGAAGTAACGTAGGGTAATGGTTATAATAATCTTTACGTGACTTTAGTATGAGAAGGCCTGCTCTACTTAACGGTAGTGTTTTGTATTTTTATGTGTGTGTGTGTGTGTGTGTGTGTGTGTGTTCACATTTCTGCAGAAGTTCCTCTATTTCTGCCGGAGTTACTCCTCAAATCTTTATCCACATTCTCTTCCACATTCTGTTTTTCACTCTACGTGCGTCACACGATCGGTTTCAATGTCTGGAAAAACAATAAATAATAAATAATCATAAGTGATGTACCTGTATTTAATTGATATCATCAGTACAAGGGACTTAGTTGAACTCCAGACACATTTAATTTGAATACCTCAGACGTGTTAAGTCTATCAAATACTCGAGATTTGAATCACATTATCGGTTTGAAATAACGTTAACTCATTTGTTTTTAAACGCCCAAGTGATCCAGGATTACGCCCACTCCATGGTGCCATACTAAAGAAAAATGTAATCCATTTCGTATAGATGGGAATGGATATTACGGGCTTAGGTTCCGAGTACATTATTTTATATTAGGTTTTGTGGTTAGATAGGATACAGGGAGGATAATTTCGCATGATGTTTTTCTTCGAAATAATGATTTGCGGTTTTAACTTGAAACTTGAGTTGATAAAAGATGTATAAGTGGCTTCATTCAAGTACCATGCTGGCTATTGAACCGTGCAGTATAAATTTATTCCCTACCGGGAAATCATCTTCCTCTGATGTGGCACAATATAGCTTCACTATCCTTGTCACTGCTTATATATATATATATATATATATATATATATATATATATATATATATATATATATATATATATATATATATATATATAACATAGGTGTTTCTAGACTCTCTGTCTGCAAATAGTTATAATATAAGCGAGAAGTCACCTTCCGTGAGGCTGAATTATCATGAAAAGACAGATGGAAGTAAAGGCATGCCGAGAAACGTCTCGCTCTCAAGGAGTTTATCATTCCTCTGCTCCTGCTTGAAGCGCAGCCTCAAAGTACCTCGAACCCCTTAAGAGGAGTTGTAGAGTTGCATGATGATGATGATAATGATGATAATGATAATAATAATAATAATAATAATAATGATAATAATAATAATAATAATAATAATAATAATAATAATAATGATAATAATAATAATATATCTTACCATAAGGAATGTTTTTCCCATTCTCCTCCTTCTATCTCTCTTGATCTCCCTTCTTTCATGCTTCTTTCATCTTCCTTCTCTGTGCTCTTTTCCCCATTCTTCACCATATACTCCATTGTAGCACCCTACTTCCACCCTGTGTGCTCTCTGCCCATTCCTAAAGTTCCCCCTTTTTCACCTCACCCTTAGTTATCTCCCAGTCTCTCCTCACCCTTTATGCTCTCCCTCACTTCCCTCTCTCTCTCCTCCCATCCTCTATGCTCTCCCTCACTCTCTCTCTCTCTCTCCCCATCCTGTATGCTCTCCCTCACTTCCCCCTCTCTCTCTCTCCTCCCATCCTGTATGCTCTCCCTCACTTCCCCCTCTCTCTCCTCCCATCCTGTATGCTCTCCCTCACTCTCTCTCTCTCCCCCCATCCTGTATGCTCTCCCTCACTTCCCCCTCTCTCTCTCCTCCCATCCTGTATGCTCTCCCTCACTTCCCTCTCTCTCTCCTCCCATCCTGTATGCTCTCCCTCACTCTCTCTCTCTCCCCCCATCCTGTAAGCTCTCCCTCACTTCCCCCTCTCTCTCTCCTCCCATCCTGTATGCTCTCCCTCACTTCCCCCTCTCTCTCCTCCCATCCTGTATGCTCTCCCTCACTCTCTCTCTCTCCTCCCATCCTGTATGCTCTCCCTCACTTCCCTCTCTCTCTCCTCCCATCCTGTATGCTCTCCTCACTCTCTCTCTCTCCCCCCATCCTGTGTGCTCTCCCTCACTTCCCTCTCTCTCTCCTCCCATCCTGTATGCTCTCCCTCACTTCCCCCTCTCTCTCCTCCCATCCTGTATGCTCTCCCTCACTCTCTCTCTCTCCCCCCATCCTGTATGCTCTCCCTCACTTCCCCTCTCTCTCTCCTCCCATCCTGTATGCTCTCCCTCACTTCCCCCTCTCTCTCCTCCCATCCTGTATGCTCTCCCTCACTTCCTCCCTCCTCCCATCCTGTATGCTCTCCCTCACTTCCCCCTCTCTCTCCTCCCACCCTGTATGCTCTCCCTCACTTCCCCCTCTCTCTCCTCCCATCCTGTATGCTCTCCCTCACTCTCTCTCTCTCCCCCCATCCTGTATGCTCTCCCTCGCTTCCCCCTCTCTCTCTCCTCCCATCCTGTATGCTCTCCCTCACTTCCCTCTCTCTCTCCTCCCACCCTGTATGCTCTCCCTCAGTTCCCCCTCTCCCTCTCCTCCCACCCTGTATGCTCCTCCATCCCTACTCTCCTCTGGTTGGGACCTCATCATAGCAGATCTTACACTGCCACTCCATCACGTCATTTTATCATCAAACTCCTAATGTGATTTATTCATTGGACTTGTTACACACTATAGTCATGTTATGGGTGAAGGATTTGAATTAACTACATTAAAAAAAAAAAGTGTTTTAATGTCTCTGTATTTAAATGGACAAGCTTTCACACCATTAAAAGTGCATGTGCAATTAACGTTTAAACATTTACAAACATAATGCGAGGCAATTACTTTTTTTTTGAAAATGTTATGAATATTACCGTTATTCTGGGAAACAAAAACGAGAAACAAAAATGAAAATCATCATTGTACTTTAAAAGGCCCACGTGTTCCGTTTTCATTAATATATTGATACATTGATTACAATTTGTTTATATTTATGAAAGGACAACAGTTGTTACGATGCCCACAGCTATGGAGCTCTGACTGTCTGTCAATTGGGCATTTTTTTTTTCGGAGGGGATGATGAAAAGCTGTGGTTGGCTGCCACAATGAGACTGGTGATTACTGGTTGCTAATGAGGCATTTTGTCTTGACCTAATTAACGATATACCTCAGCTGAGGTACATGTTGGGTATCTGTCTTGTTTTACATCCCAGAGAGTGTGTGTGCGTGGGTAATTACGAGGCAAAATTGATCTTGTTGGCTCGTAATGCCTTTACAGAATTCTTACAATTCTTTCATTCGTGTTAGAATTTATTTCAGGTGGGATTGAAAAGCGTAAAGCTGCATTGGGTCACACCAAGCGTAGCTGCTGTACCGTCTTTGTTTCCACTGTTATTTGGGGTTCTGGAGGGGAGGATTTCCACAGCCACCCGCTCCACCCCTCTTAGTCGCCTTCTACAACACGCAGGGAATACGTGAGAAGTAATTTATTCTTCCCTATCTCCAGGGATATATATATATATATATATATATATATATATATATATATATATATATATATATATATATATATATATATATATATATATATAATGCCCTGTCAGACTATAACATCGTAATAACACCCTCTAGCCTAGCCCATCAGTGAACCTGACGGCAAAATAACTACTATAAGTCATTTACAACATCAACACACTGGTCATTTTGCCGCAATAACATCCTGTAACTGAGGCAGTCAGAGAGCTTGAGGACGACGCCTCTAACATAGATCGTTTTCCGTTGCCAACCGGATGAAATTGCCTTTAAGGGTTTACATAGGATGATCGTCGCTACTGAGGTGAAGGAACTCCCCAGAGGCGCCAGGTCAGTGTTGTGATCAGCGTGCCCACGAAGTGTCGACTGAGGAAGTGTTGTATCTAAGGTAAAGACAGGATACGATTGGCGGCAAGAATATAGCCACGAGAAGGGAGGAGTGATCTGTTTGCTGCTCCTGATGGAAGACGACGACTCGTTGAGCACGACTGTCGTGTGTGTGTGTGTGTGTGTGTGTGTGTGTGTGTGTATGTGTATGTGTTGTGTGTGTGTGTGTTGTGTGTTCGATTACTGTCTGTGTGTTGTGGGGAGAGAGTTTTACACTCGTGTTGCTCCGTCTCTTTACTTTGTATCTGCTCACCATGTCTTTACTCCTATGTGTTTATACACACACGCACACACACACACACACACACACGCACACACACACACACACACACACACACACACACACACACACACACACACACACACACGTATACACACACACACACACACACACACACACACACACACACCGGCCTAAGAAAGGTACCACCCATTTATCAATCAGCCTCGAAGGGAGGATGAAGACTTGGGTTGGCAGTGGGCCGACTGCCACGCCCAGGATTCGAACCTATGCATACTCGATCCGGGGCTGGCCCGTGTTGACCCATGTGTGTGTGTGTGTGTGTGTGTGTGTGTGTGTGGTCTTTGCTTATTTAAGCTTGCTTATGGCGGTTCCTGATTCCGGTAAACAAACGAATATCAGAAGCAAAGTTGAATGTCTTTTCAATGAAAATGATGATCATAAAGTTGCCAGGACAATTTCTAAGGTAGATTGGAAAGGAAAATATATAATGTGGGTCGTGCAGGTGAATTCGTGTAACAGAAGATTACGAACCATGTAGATTACGAATCATGTAGAAATATTTGTACTTGGTCGAAAGTCTGATATTCTCACAAATATTTCACTGAAATTTGAATGCCAGACGAAAACCTATTGGAAAGACACAAGAATAATTATATTGTCACTATCCATTATTTTCTACAGGCCACACTACCTTGATAAAAGAAAAAGAAGAAAACATATTGGGATTGTGAAGAAAGCAGTTAAATAAATAGCATTATTTTATAGATATTATAATGAGATGAAGTCAGGAGTGATGCCCGGAACCAATTTACAACCTTCCGTGTCAGTAGGTTGTAGATAGCAGCAGGGTTAACGCAGTGGGGTAAAACTCGTATAGATTCCCCCCATGATGTATGACCTTCAGTTGGGGTAAAACTCATTATGAGTAAACTCACTGTGTGGCAACTCATCGTGGGGGGTTAACTGCCGACGCTGTGTTTCATGCGTAAAAATGCTTGCCTCATTTTTCTTAGTTATGTCGTCGTGCGCTCATGTTCCACAGTGTTCTCATGGTGATTCTCTCTCTCTCTCTCGTATATATATATATATATATATATATATATATATATATATATATATATATATATATATATATATATATATATATATATTTTTTTTTTTTTTTTTTTTTTTTTTTTTTTCATACTATTCGCCATTTCCCGCGACAGCGAGGTAGCGTTAAGAACAGAGTACTGGGCCTTTGAGGGAATATCCTCACCTGGCCCCCTTCTCTGTTCCTTCTTTTGGAAAATTAAAAAAGAAAGAAAAAAAACGAGAGGGGAGGATTTCCAGCCCCCCGCTCCCTTCCCTTTTAGTCGCCTTCTACGACACGCAGGGAATACGTGGGAAGTATTCTTTCTCCCCTATCCCCTATATATATATATATATATATATATATATATATATATATATATATATATATATATATATATATATACGAGGAGAAGAGGGAGACCAAACTGGAGGTGGAAAGATGGAGTGAAAAAGATTTTGTGTGATCGGGGCCTGAACATGCAGGAGGGTGAAAGGAGGGCAAGGAACAGAGTGAATTGGAGCGATGTGGTATACCGAGGTTGACGTGCTGTCAGTGGATTGAATCAAGGCATGTGAAGCGTCTGGGGTAAACCATGGAAAGCTGTGTAGGTATGTATATTTGCGTGTGTTGACGTATGTATATACATGTGTATGGGGGTGGGTTGGGCCATTTCTTTCGTCTGTTTCCTTGCGCTACCTCGCAAACGCGGGAGACAGCGACAAAGCAAAAAAAAAAAAGAAAAAAAAAAAAAAAAAATATATATATATATATATATATATATATATATATATATATATATATATATATATACTGATATAACTCTAGACTTTCTTGTGTTGAGTGCTAAGCTCTCTCTCTCTCTCTCTCTCTCTCTCTCTCTCTCTCTCTCTCTCTCTCTCTCTCTCTCTCTCTCTCTCTCTCTCTCTCTCTCTCTCGTATATGTATACTGATATAACTCTAGACTTTCCTGTGTTGAGTGCTACGCGCCAACTCTCCTTTTTTTCTTCTTTTCATCAACTCGTCGTAAGCATTCGGAAGTCAACAAGTGGTCTCTCTCTCTCTCTGCCTCACATCCGTATAGAGGGAACCACCATCGTGTCATGCATTCCGGTAGAACATCTCCTCAACATAGATTTTACATGAGTTCATGACAGTTTGTATACAACGGGCCATGAGAACCAACGTGTTAAAAAGTATGTATTTGACCTTCCCTTCCCCAGTCCCTTGGGAGACCCGGAGTGTCGTTAGGGCCAGACTAAACAGGCTCGTAACTGTCCTGGGCCGCCAACGACCCAATTAAAGGTTTTATTTTGTCCAACATTATGACCAACCACCTGGCCCGACCCTATCTTACCCTGGTAGACTCTGGTCAGCTACCCACATCTGCTAGGAAATGGACGTAGATCTAAGTCAGCCAACTACCATCTGTTAGGTCTGGAGACCAGCTGGCTGGCCCTCTTGTTGGAGACCAGCTGGCTAGCCCTCTTGTTGGAGACCAGCTGGCTGGCCCTCTTGTTGGAGACCAATTGGCTGACCCTCATGTTGGAGACTAGCTGGCTGTGTCCACATGTTGGAGACCAACTGGCTGGACCTCTTGTTGGAGACCAGCTGGCTGTGTCCACATGTTGGAGACCAACTGGCTGGACCTCTTGTTGTAGACCAGCTGGCTGGCCCTCTTGTTGTAGACCAGCTGGCTGGCCCTCTTGTTGTTGACCAGCTGGCTGGCCCTCTTGTTGGAGACCAGCTGGCTGTATCCTCTTGTGGTTTTCCGTTAGCCTTCCGCCAGCTGCTGGGTTCGGAACTCACGCTGTTACATGCTGTTCTTTGTAACCATAACGTGTTGGCTTCGCCGTGACAGATCGTTACGAAAGCGATGCTGCAGTCGTTAACAACGGTGCCGGACCATTACCTTCTCTTACCGTCGTCCAATTACCGGACCTAACGTTTCCGTATGGAGTGGTCGTTAGCCGCGTAACACTGAGCCCTTGACTTAAGCGTTAGCGTCGCCCGCCACAGTACTGGATTCTCACCTATAATGCCTCTAGCCAGCCAACACTAACTTGCCCGGAACATTAACATCCCATGAAATGTAAATTCAGAACTCACCTGCACTACGGATATAAAAATCAAGAAAACTAATCACGGTTTCGTAAAAAATATTTCAGGTCGAGTCTGCTCTTTCCGCCTGACGTAAACAGAAAGCGTTGTGTGTTATGTGAACATGAAAGACTATATTTCATTACATTTTCTCCCATGTGGAATTATAAGTACAACGACCGTATCATTATTGTCAGTTCGGAATATATAGACACGGAGGTTACTGCTCCGTTTTCTTCCACAGCGAAGAACTGAGGTACATAAACAAGAACAAATGGACAGAGCGAAACTCTACACGCCACCAAAAAAAAAAAAAAAATCCAGCTAGTTCGATACTCCGAGCTGTTATTGAGCGAAGGTGAGATAGATAGATAGATAGATAGATAGAGAGAGAGAGAGAGAGAGAGAGAGAGAGAGAGAGAGAGAGAGAGAGAGAGAGAGAGAGAGAGAGAGAGAGAGAGAGAGAGTAATTAGTTACATTCCTTTGCGAGTTTTACGACGACATGCCGTTGTAAGCAAACTAGGATCACATGTCTAAATTATCCATTGTTTATTTTTTAACCTATAATTAGTTATCGTTTGACATTCTGTGTTGTATAATTACGTCAGTACGTGTGAGAGGGTCGGGCCCTACTAACATCTCGCTGTTATTCAGTCCCGTTATCACTGCTGCTCTTACAGTCAGAGGGCAATATATCTCCTTGTGGCAGTTTAACGCGGACCGTCAGTGACACTATACACCAGCGGCTCACACAATTGCATTCGCAGTCAGAGGATTTGGGTGAGGCAGTTTGTGTAGATTGCGTAGGGTCACTACCGTTCACAATGTCTGGGTTAAATTACTTGATGGCAGCAGTTTAAGGAAACGATACCCACTGTTGTTTCCACTGCCGCTCAAACAGCGCGAGGGGGCAAGTTTGTGTGGCTCCCATCCCCATTCTGAACGTCAGGCGAAATAGTGAAAATCCAAAATCTCTAAAATATTGAAAAGAGGAAAAGAAAAATGGCTACATTTCACCATGTCTGTATGGTTCTGTGAAGCTCATACTAGTGTATAGTTGCCGTAATTCTTGTGAAGAGTAGTTTCATATCTACAGTGGTAATATTCGTCTTTGAATGGAGTTCTGCTCATATGGTGTGGTTCCTGCGCCACCTCTCTGTTACCCAGGGTGGAACGAAAAGCCTTGCGTCTCATTGCTTCTCTTGGCATCACTTCTCTTCAACCGTTCCTTCTGTACGAAGCGACGTTGCTGCTCTCAACTTCTTCTCCAAGTATTACCATGGCTACTGTCCTCATTAATTATCTGTATGTGTCCCAGTCCCCAACGCACGTCTATGGTTGGTGTTTCCCACAGTTGCTGTATGGAAGCTGGTCTCTCGAGGATTGACCGTTACGGTGCCTCCTTTTTGTTCCTGACGAACTTCTAAGCTGTAGAAATCTGTTTCTCCTTTTGTCTTTTCCCTCATCTCATGGACTTTGTATCACGAACAGCAAGGTCTACAGACACCTGCGCAGCTCTGACTTCTACATTCTATATTCTTATTTTCTTCCTAACACCAAAAATGGCCTCTTGAGTAGGGTTTGTTTCTTCCCCTCGTGATATGTCGGTTACTTTAAACAGACGATGATGTATGTACCTCCCTTAGCTGTCCTGTGGTTGGAGTATCGGAAAGGCTTTCCTGAAAACATTCATCACAAGAAAAGATACAGTTCATAGCTTCCTCACAGGACGTTGTACGCGTCCGTGTCCTGAAGCTCGTGTGTCCCATTGCGATGCAGAATCAAGATTATTTATACCAACGTGTCACATGGGGAAGAGGATGTCACACTTGGATATTCATCCATGATTCGTGGGCGAAGTGTTTTAGTAGGTAAGTTATACCTGTCTGTAGTGCCAGATTTCATGTCTTAATTACTCGTATGTGTTCCTGAAATTCTGAAATCCGACTAAAAAAGAATGAAAGATGATACGTAACCATGATTATCTAGAGTTCCATGCATTTCCTCCTATTTACGGTGATTTGTACGTTTCATATGGGGAATGAACAAGGGTTAATAGACACAAATTATCTTTTTCATTTCATGTTGCATTCACGTCACCGAGCGCCGTAAGGGTCAGGTTAAAGGTCACACTGTTATAGCGTCGGGTCGTATCGTTATGCATGTTCACAGGTGGTAAAAGATATTCTTGATTTCCTTTTCGAAAACCATTTAGAATCTGGCTGTCTGATGTTATGCAGATAGTGTATCGATATGACATTACTAGCCAGGAGCAACACAGACATGACCTAGATCTTCACCGAGGCTAGACCCCCCCCCCCTCCCATGTGGAGCTGTAGAATGAAATAAAGGAAAATTACGAGACTCGAAAGCCATATATGAATCCTCCGCTTCAACGGTGAAATTGAAACCCAGAAATGTGTTCGCGTATGAAATACAGATGATGATCATCACTGAGCGGGTATCAGTTCACGGTAGACCACGACCAGATACTATCATGGACATTTACAACCATGGATCTTGAAGGTTCATTATGGTGCTATACGTACAGGCTCTACCCTCGTCTGACTATGGGTCTTCACCATGTACTACAAGGAATTACAATGGACCAGCTATGAATGGTGTCATGATACTCTAAATTCCCATGACCTAGCATTACTATGAACAATAACCTCATACTATGAAGAACTGCAGTCAGAACTTGGAAAATGAACAAACCCTTCCATAGAACACCATAGAACACGACATCATACTCCCATAGACTCTTGGACATAATATTTCCGATCTCTTTCTGTGTGAAAACGTGCCATCAAATATCCCAGCCAAGCCTGCACTAAACATCGAACAGACGACGGCCTCAAACGTAAGGTCACCTCCCACCCACTCCAGGAGCTTCGTGAGACTCGCAGATCATGAACTGAACTGTGACAACACTAGTGGTACACGCTCCTCTGCTACCCTGCACTTTAACGTTGTTGGTGGGAGGGGTAGAAATTCATGGCCACGACTTTGATTCATAAGAAACCGCGTCGGGGGAGAGTCTCTCTCTCTCTCTCTCTCTCTCTCTCTCTCTCTCTCTCTCTCTCTCTCTCTCTCTCTCTCTCTCTCTCTCTCTCCCGTCGACATTCTTCAACGGCTTCGTCGATGAGGCATTCACACCCTCCCCCTCTGCCGGGAATAGATGATCAGCCAATCGTAAAGTGAATAAAACGACGGTCTGTGTCACCTTCACTCTCTCGTGCGCCGGGGTAATGTTATTACTCTTATGATGAAATTAGTATTACAGGAGAATAGCGAATCGTGCCGAGAATATGAAATGGCAAACCTCAGGAGTATATATTCTCCTTCTACCTATGAATGTCTAAGTAGGTGGCTGTTGATGAGTCTGTGTAGGTGACTGTGTATGTGTGTGTAGGTGACTGTGTGTGTGTGTGTGTGTGTGTGTGTGTAGGTGTGTGTGTGTGTGTGTGTGTGTGTGTGTGTACGTACGTGTGTGCGTGTGTGTGTGTGTGTGTGTGTGTGTGTGTGTGTGTGTGTGTGTGTGTAGGTAGTTGCCTGATTGTGTCTGTTTTAGAACTTCCGTCTGTGTTAGTGACTGTCTGTGTTGGTGCCTCCGTCTCTGTAGGTTGATTATTGTGCGTCTGTTTTGATGTTTGTTTACGTGTGTGCGTAGGTGTCTGTGTTATGTTTAAGTGTCTGTGTGTTGTGTCTGTTTCAGTGCTTGTGTCTGTGTAGGTTACTCGTTGTGTACCTGCGTAGGTGCTAGTTCATGTTTGTGTTGCTAATTAAGCTCAAGACCTGTACTTTCCATCCTTACATTACATATGATTATGAAGTTGCATTTGACGAGGGAATTATGCGATTCCCCTCCCTGGTTTCTCCCCTCACCACCCACCCACCCACCTACCTCCTCCTACCCTCTCCCTCTCACTGATGTTGAACGCTTCCCGCCTCATTTCTTTGTTACGGTCGAATACAGAGCTCCCTGCCACAGGAGCCGGCCAGTTAACTGGGTGTCCAAGTCTCTCTCTTCACTGAGCATTAAGCTCAAGGACGGTCAAATGTACCACGTTCATACGTGTGTCTAAACTTTTCGTGCCCAGCGCATTGTGATGTATATAGATGGAGATAGCTAGATAGATAGCTAGACAGATAGACAGATAGATAGATTGATACAGAGAGAGAGAGAGAGAGAGAGAGAGAGAGAGAGAGAGAGAGAGAGAGAGAGAGAGGCGCACCAGATTCTTTCATGTGTCCTACGTTCTTATGGGTATACTCTCAGTTCCCAGGAGTAAGTGAGGCGAAATAAATAACGGAAAGCCATCTTTCTGTGTGTGTGTGTGGGAGAGAGAGAGAGAGAGAGAGAGAGAGAGAGAGAGAGAGAGAGAGAGAGAGAGAGAGAGAGAGAGAGTAGAGAGGCGCAACCCGTGGAGCTGTTCCAGGAGGCCCAGTGGACCTGACCCTAGACCGACCACGTCCCCATCTGACCGACCACCTCGACCCCTTCCCTCCTTCGTCTCTCCCACTGTCGACCTTATCTCTAATTGCCTCCTCCTGGTGGCAGCTCCTCCAACTAATCCTCCTGGGTCGACCCAACTAGGGATTTTTCATTAATCATTACGGCCCACCTGGTGTTGGCTTTCTTCCCCTGAGGTGCTGGTCGCTCACTCACATTTATTGGGTTAAGACCCAGTTGGCTGTCGTGTCGATCTGGTCAACCATATCCCCAGAGATGATGGCCCAGGGACCAGCCTACCTTGATCTGAGTTTAAGTCGGTCATCTACCATCTGTTGATCTAGAGACCAGCTGGCCCCCTAGTGGCAACGTTGGGTCAACCGCCCGCCATCTGCTGGGATAAGAACCAACTGTTAAAACTGTTCTTTGTTACAGTATAATGTGGGTTCACTGTCACACGTCGTTATTACAGTATAGTGTGGGTTCAGTGTCACACGTCGTTGTTACAATATAGTGTGGGTTCACTGTCACAAGTCGTTGTTACAATATAGTACTGTGGTTTCAGTGTCACACGTCGTTGTTACAGTGTAGTGTGGGTTCAGTGTCACACGTCGTTGTGACAGTATAGTGTGGGTTCACTGTCACACATCCGTTGTTACAATATAGTGTGGGTTCAATATCACGCGTCGTTACGAAGTGCTGCTGCCTGTCGTTAACTACAGTACTGGGTCATTGCCTTCTATTACGGTAGTCAAGTTGCTGGACCATTTCCGTATGGTGTGGTCGTTAGCCTACTATTAAGCTTATATTTAAGTGTTAGCGTATCTTGCCATAGCACTTGACTCTAACCTTCATTGCCTTTAGCAGCTAACACTAACTTTCCCAGATCATTAACCTCCCAGTAAATGTTACCTCAGAATTCACTTACATTACAGACACAGAAGTTAACAGAAGTTAATGCAGGTATAATTTTACTGACAAGCTCATACCAGCTCGTCTGCGCTTTCCTCCTGACGAAAGCGAAACGCTTTAGCTGTTCTCCTAACAGCACTAAACATCATCTTTAAATGTTCAATATTCCCTTGAGCTTGGTCATAAAACTGGATACCTAGTAATGGCTATCTATCTATCTATCTATATATATATCTATCTATCTATATATTATTATTATTATGATAATACTTAGCTGCTGTCTCCCTTGTTAGCAAGGTAGAGCAAGGAAACAGACGAAAGAATGGCCCAACCCACCCACATACGCATGTATATACATAATCGTCCACACACGCATATATATATATATATATATATATATATATATATATATATATATATATATATATATATATATATTGAAGGTGAAATCGCACTTCAGCAGGAGTTCATACAGTTCCATTTAACGTGTAATTTTTCTATGCATGTGGCGCGACATGTTTCGTGGAGACAATCCACCTCATCAGGTGCCAGTACTTAACAGATATTCAAATCCCAACACCACACTTGATTCCCGCCATCCAACACCAATCTGTGTGATCATCATATCAACATATCTATCAATCTGTCTGTCTCTTATATATATATATGTATATATATATATATATATATATATATATATATATATATATATATATATATATATATATATATATACAGAGAGAGAGAGAGAGAGAGAGAGAGAGAGAGAGAGAGAGAGAGAGAGAGAGAGAGAGAGTAAATGATTTGGGCATTCAGTTGCCCGTGCCGTCTCAGCTAACAGGAAAAAAAGTTAATTTGAATTTGGAAAATATACTTACGATAGTACAAAGTTTTCTTCCACGGCGAAGAACTGAGGTACATAAACAGAACAAGAACAATAGACAGAGCGAAACTCTACCCGCCACCAAAAAAATTCCAGACAGTTCGAAACTCGAGCTGTTATTGAGCGAGAGAGAGAGAGAGAGAGAGAGAGAGAGAGAGAGAGAGAGAGAGAGAGAGAGAGAGAGTGTGTAATTTGTTACATTCCTTGCGAGTTTTACGCCGACATAACGTTGTAAGCAAACTAGAATCGCATGTCTAAATTACCCAGTGTTTATATATATATATATATATATATATATATATATATATATATATATATATATATATATATATATATACATATTATTTCTTCATCGTTTGACATTGTGTTGTATAATTACATAACTACGTCATCTTGTGTAAGAGGGTCGGGCCTACTAACATCTCACACTTATCCAGTCCCGTTATCACTGCTGCTCTTACAGTCAGGGGGCTGTTTCACACGGACCGTTAGCAGCCCTTACTTGATCGGCTATACACCAGCCCACACTTCTGGTTATATAGCCAGGGGATAATACACGCCCATGGCAGTTCGTCTAGCCTTCATCCCTATTCGCAGACATATATATATATATATATATATATATATATATATATATATATATATATATATATATATATATATATATATATTGTAGTAAATCCCATACACACGTGAAGTACTGAAACGAGGAAACTCGCTGGAAAAATAGACACAGAAGCTGTAAGCTTTCGTCTGTATATCAGTCCACTTTTGAATATCCTTGAAAATGGATTGAAATACAGTCGAAAGCTTGGAGCTTGGGGTGTTCATTTTTGTAGCGAGTTTATTCACACACACACACACACACACATATGTATGTATATATATATATATATATATATATATATATATATATATATATATATATATATATATATATGTGTGTGTGTGTGTGTGTGTGTGTGTTTGTTACCGGACTCTTCCATTAGGGAAAGACACCTGTAGCGCGGCTGTATAATCGGAGTACAATCTCGTCAAAAGAAATCTCAATTCTAAAGTAGACCATCATTTCCCTGCTCCCGAAAGTAGCGTAGCCTTGAGGCCTTGAATCTACAAAGAATAGTTGTGTGTATATCTGTCTATCTATCTACCAATCTGTCTATCTATCTATATCTATGTATCTATCTCTATCTATCTATCTATCTCTATCTATCTATCTATCTATCTATCTATCTATCTATCTATCTATCTATCTATCTATCTATCTATCTATCTATCTATCTATCTATATATATATATATATACACCATTTCATTGCTATATATTTCCCTGGCTTTATGAACGGGGATGATGGTCATACTAACAGCAATAACCCTGTATTTGCCCCTGGATGTGTGAGCGACAGTGAAAACAGCACTCTGTATTACCTCCTGGTTGCTTTATGTGTGTGTGTGTGTGTTGTGTGTGTGTGTGTGTGTGTGTGTAATTACCTATGTGGACTCTAAGGTGGGGGAGTTTTACATTCGTGAAGGGGCCCCAACTGTTGAACCATCTCCATTATCATATAACCTTTTTAATCTTCTATATGTTGTCCACAATTACTGTGTTCTCGTTCCCTTTATTCCAGACGTCAACTGCATGTAATGAAGATGTTTTAGAATCTAACAGTCTTCGTTTAATTTCATGTTACATGCAGTCTTAAGTTGGTTGCTCTTCCCATACGCCTTTCAAAGAAGTGTTCACTCTCTGCGTCATGATCCTGGTTTAAAAACTTAAATGTCAGGTCACGCCTCACTTTTCTTTCTCCCATAGTGGGCCATTCTAAGGTCTCTAGATTTTCCTTGTAACTCACTACCCTTCATTCTCGCTCCATCTTTGTTGCTCTTCTCTGGACGTTCTCTAATATCTCATTGTACTTCTTTAGGTGCGGTGACCAAATTGGAGAAGCATTTTTGATTCTTGGACTTGTATGGTGTCAACAACTCGCTGAATATTTCCTTAGCCACAAACTTGAATGCAGTCCTAACACTGGCCAGAAGACAGTTGGTCTTAACTATTCTTCTGCGTGGGACTCCGGCGATAGGTCAGAGACAAGGTCAAATCTCAAGTCTGTCTCACAAACAAGTGTCTTGCAGCTTATTCTTACCAGATCGTATTCATATCGAGGCCCTTCTATGGCCCATCCACCTCCATTTTTACCATGGTTGAATTATGTCAACCATGTGTTAGACTAACTCCGGAATCTGTCCAGGTCGTTTTGTTAAGTTGATGCAATCCTCCTCAATTTTTCATTTTCGTTGACCTTTTCGTCAATTGCAAATATATTCAGGTAGGCTCCATACCTTCTGGTTGGTCATTTACACATATCGAGTAAAGTGATGGTTCCAGAATAGAGCCCTGCGGCACTCCAATGGCAACCTCAACCCATTTCGAGAAGGATCTTCCAACATGAATCCTTTGTACCCATCCCCTAAGATGGTCTATCCACTGCAGAAACCTCCCTCTTACTTTGGCCCGTTGATCCGGCTTTTGAATCAGTCTCCCATGCCGTACAGTGTCAAAAGCGTCCTAGCATTACAGATACAAACCATTCACCCAACTTTCTCTTTTGTCCTGTGCTGAGCTTACTTTCTAGTAGAAATCCAAGAGGCTTGTTATGCATGACCTTTTCCTGAAACTTTTTTTCTCAATACGGTATTTTCTCCCTCGCAAGGAGTTATCCTTTTGGATTCTTATTATCCTTACCAATACCTTACAGACCACACTCATCAGTGACTGTTATGCAGTTGAGTGCTTCTCGCCAGTCTCCTTTTCTTTTTATGTAGTATCCGCAAAGGAGAAAAAAAAAAACTTTTCCATCCCCATATATTTTCAAAGTCGATACACGGCTGAGGTTTATTGTGGGTAAAGGCACATGATGCTCTCAGGTTGAAATCATCGTACATCATCTCGCTGAGACTAGTGTTTCTAACGGTGTGAGCAACAGCATCCCGCCTCAGTTTGCCGCAGACTATCTAATGGCAAGGATGTTCTTTCTTAACTCCTTGTGGAATCTACTCTTGATGAAAAATTTGGTATTTTCTTTTGCCTTATGCATAATTTTATTTTGTTTCTTCATTTTTCATAATTTCTGTTCTCTTCTCTTTCTATCCAGCTATGTTCGTTCCTTGTTTTCCTATACCTCACAAATGCTGGCTGCCTGTATCTTCGTCACAGTACATTTCGAAGCTTCTTTGCTTTTTGACAATTTCATTTAGTCAATTCCTCCGTCTTTCTTAACTTTCCCTCTGTATTCTTAGGCTAGAGGTAACTGTATTCATGTTCGTTCATTATAAATTTCACAGAACCTCTCACATGAATACCCTGGTGGCTGGCTAATGAACTCCTTTTCCCATCTAATGTTCCCAAAGAGATTGGTTTGTTTCGCGTAGTTCCCACAATCATATCTCCTCATTAAGTCTTGTCTTACATATCATCTTATACCCTACTTTTTTTTTTTAAACACACAGTCAACCTTGAGCATTAAATTATCCCTCTTTCTGGTGGCGTAATCATGTATATATATATATATATATATATATATATATATATATATATATATATATATATATATATATATATATATATATATATACTAGTAATGTGTGAAGATAAGGTCTGTTGATAATGGTGCATCAATTCCCGTCATCCTAGTGCGTTCACTATGACATGTTGGTATAGGAATTTTTTCTCCCCAAAAAACACACTTTAAAAATTTGTATCTCCATGATTCCATGTCATTATGGGAATCTTATTTTCCCCCATTCTCTCTCTGTAATTGAAATCCTCCTTCATTAGGACTTTACCATTACTGGGAAGTGCGTGTTTACTGCTCCATGTACCATCCTGATTGTTTTTTCCTTGTTATCACTATAAAACTCTGTGTGTGTGTGTGTGGCTGATACTTGTATGTTACGAAGGTAGACATTTACACTCGTGCTGCCCCGTATCTTATCCTTGTATATAGGAACCATGTCTTTACTCCTATATATTTATGCACACACACACACACACACACACACACACACACACACACACACACACACACACACACACACTAGGTTATACCACGTACCCATTTTGTCGACCAGTCTCTGGGGGAGGATGAACATCTGGGTGGACTGTGGACAGACTGCCGCAACCAGGATTCGAACGCATGCTGGTTTGATGTCAGGCATACCGTGCATGCATGACAGTCAGTAACGCTAATCGCGTGGAGGCGTGTGTATGTGTGTGTGTGTGTGTGTGTGTGTGTGTGTGTGTGTGTGTGTAACCCAGAACTGTGTTGACAAGTTTAGATCATGTTATTCAACAAACGTTGACTTTGTTGTGCTGGTGGAGGTCTACTGTTTCAAGTTACATCAAGTGTATTTTTGATTTATTTCACCACAGATAGATCACTATGTACGTCATAACAGTTTCCCAAAGTTCAGAAAGACGTTGTAATACTAGACGTAAATGTCTCTCTTTAGCAGATGCTTATACTGAATATGTAACGCTAATGAAAATACTGCTAGACAAAAGGCTAAGTTCATACTTGTCATAGATTCATACTTAAAAGAGTTTTGGTATAAAGTTGTGATATCTTGTACGTGTATCAGGAAGGTGTTTGTTACTTTTGGTTCGGTGGTTCAGTAATCTCTCAGGAAAATGCGTAAACTGCTACGTGTTTAGCCACATCAGTGAGTGTTCTTCCCACGTCAGGGTTTACGTGACATCAGTGAGTGTTGCCACATCAGGGCGTAACATCAGTGAGTGTTGCCACATCAGGGCGTAACATCAGTGAGTGTTGTCACATCAGGGTGTAACATCAGTGTCACCACATCAGGGCGTAACATCAGTGAATGTCACCACATCAGGGCGTAACGTCAGTGAGTGTCACCACATCAGGGCGTAACATCAGTGAGTGTTGCCACATCAGGGCGTAACATCAGTGAGTGTCACGACGTCAGGGCGTAACATCAGCATCAGAGAATTCGCTGAAACGTTTCAGTAAAGCCGATATTCTGTCACATAGATGAAAATATAATTGAAGGCAAATTAGCTGATGTGTAGCCGACATGTCCGGAATTATATTTTTCTCATCAGAAGCTTTTAAATACCCAACAGCTGATGAGAGAGTTTATCTGTGTCACTGATCAAAAATATCTTTTGGCTTATTTCGGAGATGACACGCGTTTTTCTCATAATGAATTTTGTGACGCTGAACACGGAAATGACCGTGAAAACGTTCGAGTGGCTGAGCCTCGATTAATAGTGACACCTCTTCGCCTGTGGTTTGTATACAAGTCCAGGAGCATCTCTTGTTACCATCTAGCAATAGTCCATTAACCTCGCTGAACATCCATTTCCTCCGGTACCATTTCTCTATCGCAAAGATGTTTATATGGACACGTTCACCGTGGTTAGCCGAGGGAAAAAAAAATCCAAGCGAGAGTGGAAAAAAAATGAATCTTTATTGATATATTTTGCAGCCCATTTTCTCATAGGATGACAACACGTTTTCCACAAGTCTCTTGTAGTCGTCAGCCTCGATATGTCGTAGAGAGTTGGTTGCTACCAGCATGAGAGGGGAAGCATTCCACGCTGTCTTCTTGTCACCTTTGAGGATGCGGTCGAACTGCTGGTCTCTGAAGAGCTCGCGTATCTCTGGACCGACTAAAACATCCTCTTTGATTTTCGCCTCACTGAGCCTTGGGAATTTCCCGCCGAGGTACCTAAACGCTGACCCATATTTTCATCCATAGCCTTAACTAGTTGACCATAAGGCCTAGTTTGATGTGAAGAGACGGTAGTAAAATCCTGCAAGATTCGACCACTCGTAGGAGCTGGACATTCTTTGTTCCTAGTTCCAGCGACTGTCAGAAGCCTAGTACCTTCTATTGTAGCTCTGCAGCAGTCCAGGCAAGAGAGCAACGTTCTTCCAGTCGCCACAAACCAGCCACTGGTAGTTCTTGTGGTTTGTACAGTTCAAGAGATGTTTCATGTTGGTATATGATTCCTTCATATGGACTTCATAGCCAACTGGAATTGACGGCAACACTTTACCATTATGCAGCAGGACAGGCTTTGGACCCGGCTTTGATGAGTCTATGAACAGTCTCCATTCCTCAGGGTTAATGTTCATGTTGAGGGCTGCCATCAGACCATCTACATCGTTATAGGCGACAAAACACAGACACTGTCACAATTTTCTAACCAAAGGAAATTCCTCTGTTGCAGTCCCCCAGCCCAACAGCTCTGCCTTATTCCTCAACAGTTCCAGATCTCTGACGATGTCGCTTAACTCATTCCGCGTGATCCTGTGTGGTTCAGCAGACGTCACATGAGGTGCGAAATCAGGACCTGCTAATTTTGATGGCTCACCTGTTTCACAAACGTCGTCATCCTCTTCGTCCTCCGATTTCAGGGAAAATGAGTCTGGAGGTTCCAGAACGGGCAGTCCTTCACCGCTAGGCACCGGGCGCTGAACAGATGGTATATTTATATAGCTTAAGGTCCAGTCTTTCCTCTTGGAAATGCCTCGCCGGGCTGGAGGCACCATGCAGAGGTAACAGTTACTGAAGTGATCTCTCGGCTCCCTCCACACCATGGGCATGACGAAAGGCATCGATCACCTTTTGCGATTCAACCAACTGCGTAGGTTTGTTGTACAAGCATTGCAGCATATGTCTGAGGCCCAACTTTACAGCCAGTGTAGAAAATTGTAGTCTTTGCTGATGGTCTGGGTTGTGGCACGCTTGTGTGATGCAGAAGTCACCTCCCCACAAACACAAAAAGAGATATCTACACTTTGCGCACTTACGAGGCATCTTTGTTGACGTTCACACACGTAGCTCCTCACACAACCGGAGCGGTACATTTTAGCAGAGTGACAGAAAACCAGCATACGGCACTGCAAGAAGCAGCATGCTTTATAGTATATCATAGTTGTAAAAATAAATTGGAGTACACTCTGATTACAGTATATAAGCCATCCCCAGCTCGAATGCAGACTTGGGTATACAAAACAAGAGCTGCATCAGAAGAACACACGACACGAATAGAAACGTCGAGGTACGAAAAAAGGACTTCAGGAAACGAGTACGACGCGTGTACACCGGGCGACTTCCTGGAAGGAAATGATAAGCAGCAAGTAGGATGTTGCAACACCTGGGTGCTGATGGCATCCTCCACTTCCCATCCTCGGTGTTGCCAGATCTTGCTTCAGCGCCGTACAGCGACAAAAGCATTGCATATCGTGTCTACTGGAACCCACCCCGTATCTTCAAAACTAGAGCCATTTGAAATATTTCAAGAGTCATATTCATGCTCAGCTCCTCAAGATAATAAAGAAAAATGAACTAATTCCACTTAGGAAATATTTTGTCTGTTGATCACTGCATCCAGAGATCATTCCCGTGATGGGAACTTTACAAATAAACATAAAATGAGAGAATATCGTTTACATACATCTCTCACGATCGCCCCGTAGCTGCAGCTTCAAAGAAATAACGCAAAAAAAAAAAAAGAAAAGAAAGAAAAAGAAAGATCTTTTGAAAACCTTTACAAAAAAAATATGGTTCATATGTATCACTTATGACAGTGTATGCGTCCCACCTCTGAGGCCTGTTCTGTGTCGGCGCGATGTCTACCGTGTCTGAATTTGGCAAATGTGTCAGTTGGGAGGGAAGAGAAAAAAAAATCACACATTTATATTCAGCTGCGAAACGTCCTGGAAATGTTTTTTTTTTTTTTTTTTATTAGGCTGGTTGTGTCTGCTTGTCATTTCCAGCTCTCATGCCGTACTGATTCGGATGCGCTGCTGCTGAAACTCGGGGAATCCACTCTCACAAACAGGACATATAGATATGGTGGTCATTTGGTCCATGATAATACATTCCTCCTGTTTACCATCATTGTAAACTCGGACTGACAAGGGTGGTTGATCATGATCAGCCACCCTATGCTTTTATTTCATGTCACGTTTTGCTTAATTGGTCTGCTTGAGGGTCAGGTCAAAGGTCATGCTCAGCGTACCCGAGGGTTGTATCGTTGTGATCATTGTGTCAGTCCGTCCTGCTGGATCAGTCAGTTCCATCCAGCCACTGCCATTTGATTTCAGTTATATAAAAACTTCGTGTGAGATTTTTCCCAGATCTTGAACACAAGCAGCAACAACCCCTCAGCTCCCTCACAGCACATAATGCCCCTGGGAGACGGGAGGTTCGTGGCGACAACTTTATGATAAATCATGGCGGGAGTCTCTCTCTCTCTCTCTCTCTCTCTCTCTCTCTCTCTCTCTCTCTCTCTCTCTCTCTCTCTCTCTCTCTCTCTCTCTGATATTCTTGAATGGCTTCGTCGATGAGGCATTCACCCCCACTCCCTCTGACAGGAATAGATGATCACTCCACTGTATAGTGAACCGAGTGATGTTCTCTGTCTCATTTTGCCGTGACATTCGTTCTACAAAGGGACTATGAACATGGCTATTAGTCTTGCTCACCAGAAGTGTTAACATTCATACCATAAACGTATTCCAGGAGAATAACGAATCGTGCACAGAATATAGAACAGTAAAGAGTACAAAGTCGTCGTCCATTTAAGTGTATATAACTTGACTCTGTGTGTGTGTGTGTGTGTGTGTGTGTGTGTGTGTGTGCCTGTTGGTGTGTCTGTGGTGGTGTTTGTTTGTCCATCTGCTTATGAGCTTGTTTCCGTGACTGAGTTGCCATCTCAGCTCAAGACCAGTAGTTTCCCTTTAACTATATTGCATATGATCATGAAGCGCTATTTGTCATTCAACTCCCTTCTTCCCCCCCAGCTGTTACTGAAGTATGTTGTGGAAACATGTTACCTCACTTCTTAGCTCTGGTCCAACACCAACACCTGTAGATAAACCCATACCATCCTCTACGTGCCGCTGTAATGCTCGGCAACCATCTCTGACTGCCTCTCTTAGCAGCAGCTCCTGCAACTGATTCCTCAGGGTCGTTGTTCCAACAGGATCCTCCTCCTCCTCCTCCACATCATTCCTTCGGCCACACTCAAACACGCCACCCCTCCAATTGACTTGACCCTTTCCAGCCGCTCCTCCTTCTAACCCTCCTGGGACGTTCCTCCATCTCCTTCACTCGGAATGCTTGTCTAGCTGAATCGTCTGGGTCACTCCATTCTGGCCGATTCTTTTTGGTTCCACCATTATCACGTAGTATCATGTCACATTGCCCTCCTCCCCCTCTTTTTCTCATGTCAGGTGTCGTTGTCCTTCAGCTCACCAGTTAGCTCAGTTTTCCCGAGAATAAGGAGGACTGAGAGAGCCACCATGCCGTCAGCGACGAAGTGGGCTCTTGCGATGTCATGTGCATCAGTGTTCCACTTCACTGTAGTGTAGGTCCAGTTGTTGTATATATGACTGCTATGGTCGAGTCGCTACCTCCTCCTTCAGCAGCCTCTCTTTTCGTCTTTCTTCTTCATTCTAAAGTTTTCTTTTTCTTTTTCTCATGTCAGTTTTTTCCTCACTAGTATACCGAGCATTTCCCGTTATCATTTTGTTTAGTCGTCCCACTTCTTGGTCGTTGTCTGTGCCGCACGGTTCTCTCTCTAGCACGACCACCGATCCCGTGCCACACCGGAGGGACGGACTGTCTCGCCCAAACAGACGACCACTTTTTATGAATCTTCGGAATCTCACCCACTGTTACTGGCCCTCTCCTCGAGCTTGTGTCTGGCTGCTAGTTTCCCCTCGAGTTCCTATTCCCATCGAATCCTCAATATCCTCAGACAAACGTTTCGAAAAAAAAGAAGAAAAGAAAAAATCTGAAGCATTGAGCAAAATGGATCTGAAAAAGTTAATGTATACAGCAGGCATTAGTTTAGATTATTTCAATGGCTTGAAGCAGTTCAGAATTTCCCGGAATGATTATAGAATATTGGATCCCAATACAAACTGCTGTAGTTTCCAGTTTCATGGTTTCATAAACAAGTTCTTACAATAGGCTTTTCAGCTGTATTGTGCGCCACGTTCAAATGTCAAGAGTTATCAATATACGATAACGTTGTAAGGTCTGTGTTTAGAAGCTGTCATCAGTACAATACACATCTTGAAGATTGCTTAACTCAAACGGAAATAATTGCTGACATTTTATTTGAGCAGACGTTCAGTTTGTGCCTGCGTCTGAGAGCTTTTGAATATTCACACCGGAGTCTTGAAGGAAATCCCACCTTTTATACCACATTTCCTCCACGCATCAAAGTATATATATGATAGTGAATTGCGATATAATCTTGGAGAGAAAAGAGTCCAGTTCACTCCCAGTGTTGAGGGAATGTCACCGTGGAAACTGTTGTAAGAAACAGCCCAGAGTAAACACCTCAGAGGAGAAGCTTACTGAAGAACATCAGTGTACAAGTTTAGATATTTTACTTTGGTTCCTGTGTGTGTACACCAGCTGCTGCTGCTACTGCTACTGCTGCTGTTGTTGCTGTAGAGCAAAACACTTTAGTAACACCTCTTTTTTTCATACTCGTGAAAACATTTTCTTCCTCTGTGGTCTCATTCATTCTAAACACGTCCACAAGACTCTCATTAAACACTTTATGAGAGTCGTTCTCTCTCGCATCACAACACACGCTTGTTCCTGCTCACACCACACGCCTGATGCCCTAGTATTCCAGTCCCCTAATACAGACACAGCCAATATAGACGGTAAAAAAGTTTTTTTTTTTCTGGTTGAAAAAGGAATGGTGTCTGGTAAACCAATACCTACGTACCTACTAACTTTATTTCCTACTTACCTACGAGTACATACGACAAGATTATAGAATGCGGCAGGGCCAGCCAGCGTGTTGCGCTCAACGCCCATATACACAGAGGCAGGAGTGGAGAGGTGTCCGGGATAGATTAAAAGTTTGGCTTTAAAATATGGACAATTTTTGGACCATCAGCGGCGATTTAGTGTACATATGCGTGGTGACAGTGTGTGTATATGTATGTATATTTTCGTTTCTCTTTTTTTTACATTCATAAACGTACATATGGGTGCTTGGGTGAGTATATATGTGGGGATATATACCTGTATATGGGAGCGAAGACCATTATTGCGGTTTGATTAGAGAGACAAACCTCGTCTACTGGAGCGATGTTTAATTCGTCCTCGAAACATCTGATGATGACGCTGAGCAACACTTTTGAGTGACGCTCTTCGTCTACTTGTGACGAAGGATCGTGACGTGTAGTGAGAACACAACAGACAAAGCTTATCTAATGACCAGGATCAAAGTAGTGCAGTAAGTGTCAGTGTATAATGCAGTGTATACAACAGTGTCCCAGTGTATAATACAGTGTATACGACAGTGTCCCAATGTATAATGCAGTGTATACAACAGTGTCCCAATGTATAATGCAGTGTATACAACAGTGTCCCAGTGTATAATACAGTGTATACAACAGTGTCCCAATGTATAATGCAGTGTATACAACAGTGTCCCAGTGTATAATACAGTGTATACAACAGTGTCTCAATGTATAATGCATTGTATACAACAGTGTTCTAGTGTATAATACAGTGTATACAACAGTGTCCCAGTGTATACAACAGTGTTCCAATGTATAATGCAGTGTATACAACAGTGTCCCAATGTGTAATACAGTGTATACAGCAGTGCCACAAGACAACTGATTTCTTGAGCATAAACGCCTAGTGGAAGGCACATGTGGACCGCAACGTAGTAGTGGGACGTCAAGAGGTTACTTTGGAAAGTGGTTCTCGATCTTTTTTATAAATTGACCATTACAGTAACTCAGCAGCGACGAAGAGTAAAAAGGGACAAAACTTGAGGCTCAGTTAACCTACAATATCGAGTACTGTTGTCAAGCTCTAACATGGCAATTTGTCGTCTGGGACATGAGCTCCACGCCTCCTTGCACGAACATGAGCCCCACACCTCCTTGCACGAACATGAGCTCCACGCCTCCTTGCACGAACATGAGCTCCACGCCTCCTTGCACGAACATGAGCCCCACACCTCCTTGCACGAACATGAGCTCCACGCCTCCTTGCACGAACATGAGCTCCACGCCTCCTTGCACGAACATGAGCTCCACGCCTCCTTGCACGAACATGAGCTCCACGCCTCCTTGCACGAACATGAGCTCCACGCCTCCTTGCACGAAGATGAGCTCCACGCCTCCTTGCACGAACATGAGCTCTACGCCTCCTTGCACGAACATGAGCTCCACGCCTCCTTGCACGAACATGAGCTCCACGCCTCCTTGCACGAACATGAGCTCCACGCCTCCTTGCACGAACATGAGCTCCACGCCTCCTTGCACGAACATGAGCTCCACGCCTCCTTGCACGAACATGAGCTCCACGCCTCCTTGCACGAACGTGAGCTCCACACCTCCTTGCACGAACATGAGCCCCACACCTCCTTGCACGAAGATGACCTCCACACTTCCTTGCACGAATATGAGCTCCACGCCTCCTTGCACGAAGATGAGCTCCACGCCTCCTTGCACGAACATGAGCTCCACGCCTCCTTGCACGAACATGAGCTCCACGCCTCCTTGCACGAACATGAGCTCCACGCCTCCTTGCACGAACATGAGCTCCACGCCTCCTTGCACGAAGATGAGCTCGTTGCTACAAGGAGACTATACAATCCACCACACGGCTGAGAGGAGTGTGGCTTGGACCCACACGTATATGAAGCCCCATAGATGCAGCCTAGAGGTGGAACCCATCTACACACATGTTCTATGCATAGAGATCGTGTGTGTGTGTGTAGGGGGAGGAAGAAGTCCATACATGGTGGTCGTAGAAGCAGCATTCACCTTCCCACTCGCACACAACAACAGAAAAAGATAAATTTGGATTGGTGCGAATGTGTTTTTGGGCATAAACCAGTGTTCGCAGGTGTAGACACTGAGTCCCGTTTGATGTTTTATGTTGCCGGGCTGTCAGCAGTAACAGGGAAAAATGGTACCGTAATAAAAATATATACGTGTCACTGGATTTGTCATGGGGAGTGTCTGAAATGGAAAGGCCAGTGTGGTTGTGTGGATGACACTGTGGGGGGAGAGAGAGAGAGAGAGAGAGAGAGAGAGAGAGAGAGAGAGAGAGAGAGAGAGAGAGAGAGAGAGAGAGAGAAAAGGTGTCACAAAACATCAGGATAGCCTGTGTTAATCCCTTCAGTTGACGGCCCAACCCTTAGGAAGGACGGCCTGACCTTTGACCTGACCCTGACCTTTGATCTGATCCTGCAAAGGGTCGAAAGTCAAAGGTCCTAACACCATACCGGTATGTGTTATCGTTGATCTCAAAAGATAAATTGTGGAATTCTTTCTATGGCTGAACAATATATGTCTCGCAATTCCATGCCCGTACCTAAGTGCGTGGAGATGGAGACCAATAAGTAACATGGTCATTTATTTTGTTGAATTATTTATCTGTGGCCTAACGAACGCCATCACGGGGATAATAATTATCATAGGGATAAGAAGCATATCATTGAAGATACTAATGATAATAGCATGAAATATAATCGCAATAATGACAGTAATCATAGAACAAAAACCTATTTAACAAATACAAGGGACAACAGGATCATGAAGAGTCATTGTACTAGAAAATGGGAAATCAGACTAACGGTTAACAAAAGAGAAAACGAGTGTTGAAAATATTTTTGTAGGGGTGACTCACGTAACTGGCTCCCTAGGTATAGAAAACCCACCCTATAGGTGTGACGGCAAGTCTTTCAACATTCGATTTTGTGTCAGTTAAAAGATAAGAACATGTAGACAGATATACATGTAGAATGATAAACAATATATAGATATCATCAGCTGGTCATGTGGATAATTATTATGATATTTGACTGTAAACTATGACGGTATATTTCGAAAAATTTAGACGTATTACCAGTTGCGCTACCTCGCTGACGTGGGAGAGGGCGATTAGTTACAATAAATAAATAGATAAACAACGAATTACTGAATATTGAAGTGTCGTATTGGAAATCTTTATATCATGATTAATGTATTATTGATTACTGAATACTGAAGGGTAATTAGAGAATCATTATATCTTAATTAATTAATTGTTAATGACTGAAGTATGAAAGGTAACCAGAGAATTATTATTCCTTGATAAATGAATTTTTTGATTACTAAATACTGAAGGATGCGACGAAAATAATTTATTCCTCAATAAATGAATTATTGAATACTGAATACTAGAGAGTTAAAGTTAATACCATGATCCTTTAATTAACGAATTACTAATTACTGAATACAGAAGGGTAACAGTGAAATCATTATGCTCTAATTACCGAAATATTAATTACTGAATACTGAAGCGTAACAAGACCATCATTGTTTCTTCAGTAACAATTATTATTCTATAAACAGCGACTTATTGATAACTGAAGCGTAACTACAGAATCATTATTTCTTAAATAACGAAATAGTAATTTCTAGATACTTTAGGTAACAAGTGAGTCATTAACATTTAATTAAGGAATTGTTAGTTAATACTGAAGGATACCATGAGAATCATGTTCTTTGAATAACGAATTACCAGTTATTAAATTAACAAGATAATCAACATGATAATTAAGATTCTTTGATGAACGAGTTACCATTTCCATTACTGAAGAGTAACATAAGACATGAGTGAGACGTATGGAAACGCTCGTTCGTTATCTATCCTAATGTTCCCTTGGCTTTGTTGTACTTAAAGTAACGCTTCTTGCAGTCATAGTGAAGCTTCATGAAATACAATAAGCTCTTTATCCTGAGCTCATGATAATAATCAGTGAATTATAATGTTTATTTGTAGCTCATACAAACGATCTATAGTTTATTAAGGTACAGTGTATCGTTATTGTTAACTTACGCCAATTATCAGTTATTTAGTAAGCTAAATTGTGATGTTTATTTCAAACTCATATCTACAACTTATGCTTTTTGTATATAGACTCTATATAAAGAAGGCATAGGCTGTGAATGTGAGTTTGAAATAAACATCACAATATAACTTACTAAATAACTGATAATTGGCGTAAGTTAAGAATAAACAATACGGTACAATATTCCTTAATAAAGTACTGATTATTAGTTTATATTACATAATTATAATCATTGTAAACTCGTGCTAGTATTAAGTAACTATCTGGTGTTACCGGACTCGGTCTGTATGGGATGACACCGGTAGTACAATGTCATTTTGGGTGAGGCTGTATCATGGTCAGTGGAGGGACGACTGTACAGTCTGGTCGACGACCTACTCACTCCAAAGACGTTCATGATTTCCTCGCTGCTGCTACTACTGCTGCTGCTTCTAGCGATGCCCTGATGTTGCAGGAGGACCATGAATGGCGTTGTATGGTCGTATGATAATAATAATAATGATTATATCAATAATTATAATAATGATGATAATAATAATGATAATGATAATAATAATAATGATAATGATAACGACAATGATAATGATAATGGTAATAATAATGATAATAGTAATAATGAGAATAATAATGATAATAATAACACTAATAATGTTAATAATAGTAATAATAATAATAATGATAATAATGATGACGATGATAATAACTGAAAATAGTAATGATAAGGATAATGATAATGATAATTATAACTGATAATGGTAATGATAATAACAGTAGTAATGATAATAGTAAGAATAGTAATGATAATGTATCATACTTTTTAACAAATTATATAAATCTACAGTTTGTTTACATTACATTAATACTTTTTTTATCAAACTCTTGTGTAACTTTCACTACAACACAGAGTTGCATCAACCCGTGTTATAATGTATTTCAAAGACTCTCAGTTTTAACAGAATATTGTACATGTATCCTGCGTTATCTTATCACTTGGGACCGTATTGCTGGACCAAGGCTGATGATAACAGAGCCAGTTAACATCACCATGACTCACACCCCGGGAGGGTGGTCCATGGGCCGTCATTATCATCCCCGGAGCGTCCGCCTGTTTTCCTATTGTGTGTTTGAGAAACAAAGACAGAATCTTGGCGCACCGATAGCGAAACATTTGGCTGGAGTGGTTGTGGCCCTGTTACAGCTGTAGGAGGTGAGGCCAGGAGGAGGAGGAGCTGCTGCCGCTGCTGATGTTGCTGCTGTCTCCAGCGGTGTTATTGTGAGGCCAGGAACTGCTGCTGTGCAGGAGCTGCTGCTACTGCTAACTCCACTGGTAGTATGTGAGGCCAGGAGCTTCTGGTGTTGGTGCTGCCTCCGGCTGTAGGATGTGAGGTCAGGATCTGCTGTTGCTACTGCTCCTCCTCCTCCTCCTCCTCCTCCTCCTGCCTCCAGCGGTAGTATATGAGAACAGGGAATGCCACTGCTGCTGCCGCTGCTGCTGAATCCAAGCGTTAGTATGTGAGGCCAGGAAGTGCTGCTGCTGCTGCTACTGCTGCCTCCAGCGGAATGTTAGGACAAGGAACTGCTGCTGCTGCTGCTACTGCTGCCTCCAATAGAATGCTAGGACAAGAGGTGCTGCTGCTGCTGCTGCTGCTTCCACTGGTAGTGTGTTAGGTCATCAGCTGCTTCAGTCTAGGTGCTACTGCTTCCTCTAGTGGTCACCAGCTGCCCCCCCCCCCTTTTAAGAAAAGCATTCACATATAAACATCTTCCGCGAGAGAGAGAGAGAGAGAGAGAGAGAGAGAGAGAGAGAGAGAGAGAGAGAGAGAGAGAGAGAGAGAGAGAGAGATTTTCACTACAGACTGATTACGTCTCGACCACACACACACACACACACACACACACACACACACTGTTCCAGTTAATGTTTGATTGTAGGCAACGTGGAGAATAAGAACCGAGGCTACGTGGGTAAATAATGACGCTAAAGTATGCTTTGCGGGGTAATTGATGTCGCCAGGTAAAGACCTTGTTAAGTTCATTACTGCATCTGGTGTACAACAAGCTGTGTGGCGGAGGGGACGTGGGATAAGCTGATGATGCTGCGCAGATCAAGCGGGTAATTCACGGCTGAAATGAGTGAGTGCGCAGAGGTGATTGCCTTTGCAAGAACGAGCAGTGAGGGGGGGGTTCTCACTGTCGCCTGGATGGGTTGTTTAGGGTAGTTAATGTCGTCTGAACAAGCTCAGGTGAATAACGCCGCTTACACGAGCTGATTTAGGTAAATAACGCCACCTTGTTAATTTCTATAAAGCATTATTTACGGACATTAGGACGGTACGCGAGTAAAGCATCAATGCCAACAGAACAAGAGGCGTGGTATTGAATAATTATTCGTATTCAAAACATGAAAAGAAAGATGTATTTAGAACACTGGTTGGCTGGTTAGGAGAATTTGCATGGACTGTTTGAATACGCGTCGTGTATCTGTGGTGTGTTTGACCAGTGACGAGTGTTGTTAGTATATATATATATGCTTCTGTGTCTCACTGATGTATCCTTGTGCAGGCCACACCGTCATGCTAGTGACCACAGCACTGGTGCAGGCCACACCGTCATGCTAGTGACCACAGCAGTGGTGCAGGCCACACCGTCATGCTAGTGACCACAGCACTGGTGCAGGCCACACCGTCATGCTAGTGACCACAGCACTGGTGCAGGCCACACCGTCATGCTAGTGACCACAGCACTGGTGCAGACCACACCGTTCTAACAGTCACTAACCTACTGGTGCAGGCCACACCGTCACACCCCCAATGGTAGTCGTACCACACGTCACATCGTCACATCACTCGCTCTTTAAACCGCTGCTTGTCATAACCTATCTATAACCAGTGTTGTGCTCTCATTTACCAGCACGTAAGTGGAATTGTAACTGCAGGCGAGTGTCACGCCCGCTGTCACACCATCCTGTTTACAACGCCATCGAAAAAGCTGTCACATGTAACAAATGAACAAATGAAAACACGAACTTTAAAACTCTGTTCCATTTAAAAAGAGAGGAAAAAAATATATACACGTATATACAGAAATGACATTCAAAATGTATTCTTTAATATCCAAGATTGTTTATGTTCAACATATCCATGAACAATATTCCAGATTGGTGTTCTTGCCTCCAGCATAGCCGGACTACACTCCAGCAAAATACAGCACAGGAAATAAGCTAGCCAACGTGATGTGAGGCCTGAGGGGGAGGCCCCATGTTATGAAGGAGAACATGTACTGTGCTACCCCCCCGACACACGAAACAGCCCCAGTACTTGAGTTATATAGACACGTCTCTGCACCATGATACCGAACACCTACTCAACCACCAGGTGTATATTGAGACTTTTCTTTCCTTCAGCTCCGGCTTTGCTGGAATCCATCCATCATCACACACACACACACACACACACACACACACACACACACACACACACACACACACACACACACATACGCAGAGTGGGGCAACACGAGAGTGAGACTCAACTCCCTATACAGTACTAATAATACAGTGTTCAGTAATGTATTGGTGCGTTGAGACTTTGCAAAGTATAAATCAAGCCAGATATGCAGATGTTGCGGTGTGGGGGAAACTTAATCATACCGTCTTCGTAATATTTCCCGAGGGTTCTGACTGTAGGGCATGGACTGCATCTTCCATGACTAGAATGCATCTTATCCTCATCATGCCCCTAGTCAGAGAACCTTTTGGGGGAAAACAACGCCATTCACCAGAGGGGGCACGTATGTTTACAGCATTGCTCTGAGAGCATGAATTACCTCGAAATGAAACACTAGTTTTAAGTTAGCTCTCTGAAACGTTTTATCTCATCGGGAGCACCTTCTTCAGAAACGGATAAGTTTCCGTTATTAACCTTTGTTCTAACTTGCGAACGCAATTAAACCTTCGTTTTAATATGTGATGGTGATTATGAACCTTTGCTCTAACTTATGACCGCAATTATAAACCTTCGCTTTGACATGTGATAGTGATTAGAAACCTTCGTTCTAACATATGAGTGGAATTATATGCCTTTGTTTTCATAAGTAAATTCGATTATAAGCCTTCGCTCTAACTCGTAAATGCGATCATAAGCCTTCGTTCCAACATGTCAATGCACTTATAAGCCTTCGATTTAGGTCGTAAATAAGATTATAACCCTTGGATCAAACTTGTGAATGCGATCATAAGCCTTCGCTTCAACTTGAGAATGCTCTCCATTTACCCATCTACCCCCCCAGACTCCCAAAGCAGGCAGCGCTCATCGTAACGCCATACCGACTGCAGCCTTGCATTTCCAATACTGTCTTAAGTTCGACCATTACTGCTCTCTCTAGCAACATCTCCCCCGGGACGCCCTAACTTGGGCAAGACAAAGCCATCTCTGATGGTTTATCGCTGCCCATTCCAACTCGGGTCGTTTCTGACGTGCTCAGGCCGCTCCTCAGATGACTGTCTTATTTATGATGTTATTTATACTTCCTAACTCTCACTGGGGCCAAGATTCTCCTCTCTCTATCTTGACTTACACACACACTCACACACACACACACACACACACACACTACCCCCCCACTCCCCCCTTTCCGTATGGAGCTCTTAAAACTTTTGTTGTTCGTGACCTCAATCGCTGCTTCCTCTCTTACGTGTTCGTAAATTTCAGGATGTTAGGTCTTAAACGAACTTTCATTTTCTCTTCAAAGAATTGCTACGTCGACTCGTTTTCTTTTTTTTTTTTCTTTCTTTTCTTTTCTTCATAGAAAATGTCGGCGTGTGTTCAGTCCGTCTTTAGCCTCATTACTGGTTCTGTCCGAGCTGATGGTCGCCTCAAAGGACCATCGCCTGGCTAACGTATAGAATGGCATATAGAGACACACCTTCCCTACTCAGTCAGTATCTTCCGCCCTGTTGCCACACACTGACAATAGGTTGACCCTAAGATGTCAAAAAGAACTGCATTTTGAATTGGGATTCGAGCGGTGTTGTCACAACAGCTCGTGAGGTGAAGTGTCTTCACCAGGGGACCGATCTGCAGGTATTCGTTGTTGTGTGGCACTTTCGAGTGTTGTGTCCTTCCTCCCGTCTGCCTCCGGCTTCAAGACTCCGGCGGTGTTCACCTCGTTCTGATTTTCTCCAGTGCCTGTGACTTGCTTTTGGTACGGTTGTTGTGTCACCGACGCTGTATCTGATGAGGAGGAATGTAGCCTGGAACTTAGCGACGTTGATGTATCGGTGTCATGTTCTCAAAAGAAGGATGTATGTTGGAGTACATCGTCAAACTTAGCGACGTTGAGATACGCATGTTAAAAATGTTTTCAAAAGGAGGAGATCTTTTGTACTGTAAATTGGTCGACGATGGTATATATCAGCGTAGCTTTATTCTCCATAATTCCATTTATATTATACAAAATGAGACATCTTATATGTAGATGAACCAGCAGTAGTAATGATCCAGTGTGTGTGTGTGTGTGTGTGTATACTGATCAACAGCAACGTTGCTAGTTAACAGTGGCCATCTGAAGTCATAAAGGCTGCCCCCAAGATCTTACAAACTGTTACCAGACTCCAGTCCAAGTTTCAGTGTCACTTTAAGTTTTGATGACTTTCCCCGGTCGAGGAGAAAGAACGGTGTGGGAAATTTAGCACCTGCGCCAAACATCTTAATCCTCAGTGAAGTTAAAAGATATATATATATATATATATATATATATATATATATATATATATATATATATATATATATATATATATATATATATTGACCATTTATTATAAAGGTCACTGAGTCCGACTCATGGATTAATATCATTTAGATCATTTCAGTGTGCAGAAGAAAGCTTTACACACTATATCCCTCACTGATTACAATAATGTAGATATTCCTGTCTAACTTAAGAAAGGACATACGCTGATTCAAGTATTTTCTCAAGAAGGCAAAGAGATTTTCAGATATTCCCGAAGCTGTAAAGAAAACCGTTATGTATGAAGCAGGATGTGTCGTGTTGATGTATACTGAAAGCAGCTTAGGTTTGGTTCAAGGGAGTAAACTAGACGTCACTGCTTATGATTTTCTATACAATGATGCTGTTGACAAAACTGAACATCACTTGCGTTTTGGCGTCATGCACAAAACCCCTTCAGCGAAAGGCGGAAGATGACATAATGCTATACAAAGCAACGAAATCTATAGTCATCAACAACAAAACATGTATGGAACGAAAAGAGAACATATAATTTGGTTGAAAACGGTTCCAGATGAACCCCGGGCTGAGTGTTACGTAATGATCTTGGCAACAAAGAGGAACAGTGTTGTTAACCAAGGAAAACTGGCTAGCCTGGACCATTGGTGATTCTTGTCGATGGTAAGTCGAAGGCTTTCTTAGGTAAGGTGCTCTCTCTCTCTCTCTCTCTCTCTCTCTCTCTCTCTCTCTCTCTCTCTCTCTCTCTCTCTCTCTCTCTCAGTAACGTCAAGACCAGCCCCTCCCCCATTACCGCACCTGGGAATAACAGAGCTCCCCTTTTTCAGCCGAAAAGGTCAAGTAGACATTTCTCTCTCCATTCAGAGTTGGCTAGGCCAATAAATCCACTCAAAGCCGACAAAGCCCTTGTAGCTTACCAGGGCTGACGGTGTGCTGAGCGAACACATATCGTGAACAGGGTCTCCTGGACCCACTCTGCAATGGCAGGGTCTCCTGGACCCACTCTGCAATGGCAGGGTCTCCTGGACTCCCCCAATCATGGTAGGGATCCATATACCAACGTAGGGTTTGGAGGAACCTTTCTAGGGTTCCTTGTATCCACGTAGGTTCGGCAAGACCTCTTCGACCATCTCGCGACCGGGAAGATCTCCTGTAGGCATAAATGGAAACAACCCCCCCACACACATGTAGCCACCCTGAGTGGCATGGCCGCCAATACATTATTCACGTCTAACATGGTCATCTGTACCCAAACCGAGCTGGTATGGGCTCCTCTACTTAGCCAGGACTGATATAGCTCTTCTGTACACACCCAAGGCGGGGAGGGACGACGCACCCACCATTTGCTGATGAGCTTTGTATGTGGTGGTTTGAGCAATTACCCATTTGCAAATTACTTATTTATACAGTAATAGAAAGGAGATCTATGTACATTTAGGAGGGGGCCTTATGTCTTGCTTGTTCTTTTTCTGCTACTTTTACCATGCACAATTTTTTCATTCACTTCATTCCATTTATCCACTGCTCCGATACTACAAATGTACTTCTTTATCACTTATTTAACACTTTTTTGTTTCGTTTGTTGTTATGTCTTCTGTGTTCTGTATTTGCATCTTTCGAAGAACATGTCGCTGTCGACATCATTAAACTGGTTTAGAGACTCGTGTGTTATGATCAGGTCATCCCTTACTCTTCTCTCTCCCATGGAAGACAACTGAATAACGTCTAACCTCTGGCTGTGACTTACCTCTAAGGTGTCATCTTTCTAAAACTCCTCTGGACCTTCTCTATTACTTCTTTTCACAAACATACGTAGCATAAATCAGTTTCGGCCTACTGTACTTTATGAATAGTTTTCTGAACAATTCCTTACGTATATGCTTAAAGATCGATGCTAGTATTCGCCAGCATTTAGTTTCTTACCTTCAGAATGCTCTGACGACAGGTTAAGTTCAGTGTCGACTCTCACGACCGTTTCACATACACACACACATTCCTGCAGCTTATATCCTGCTGGATGATGATCACATCGAGGCTCTCTTTCACTGTGTCCTCATCTTCATTACTTAACATTTACCTGGGATGAATCTCGCTGACCATTCTCAAACCACCTGTAGAGCTTGTTTAGGTCATCTTGTTATATGAGAGAGTCATCATTCTTTATATTCCTCATGACTGGGGCATCATCCGCATACATATTCAGGCAGGAGTCCAGACCTTCTAGCAAGTCATTTACATGGCTCAAAAAGAGCAATGATCCCAGGAGGGAGTCCTGTGGTACGCCACTGGTGACCTCACACCTTTCACGAAGGCTCCTCAGATATACGTCCTTCATTCCTTTCTACAAAAGTAAATTTCTATCCGTTGAAGAAGTCTCCCTGTCATTCTTGCATGTAGATTCAACTTCATTGTCAACGCTTTCCAGTAATCCAGTAACATACAATTCATCCATTTTCATCCTCATGTAAAACGAAGTTCACAATCTCGCAGAAGTTTAGGAGATTTGTAAGGAATGACCTCATTTCCTTAGATCCGAGTTGCCTCTCGCCTAGGCTTAGCCTTTGTATGTACTTATTCACTTGCTTTCTAATCATCTTTTTCCAGAATTCTACAGACAGCCGTTCTTAGAGAGGCCGGTCTATAGGTCAGCGTAATCTCTATGTCTCCTTTCTTTAAAGATAGGTACATTTGCCTCATCTACTCCCTTGGCAGTACACCCTCCTGCATGGAATTCATTGATCAATATTTCAAGCTGTGTATTCAAGCGAATCTGAAAAAATATTTAGTTTAGCATATATGAAGGGAATTCTTCAGCACCACAAGTCATATGTGAATCACGACCATATATGAGTCTGCTTGTGTTCATTTTTGGAAATTCAATGCTTTCCCCATCGCATCTTGCCTGTGCTGGAGCTCTGGCGTCTCCCACTGTGTACATTTCTTTTTTCGCTCGTCATTTTCCTCCTCACCACATTTTCCTCCTTTTCATCCTCTACGTCTCCTCCCTCTGAAACTCTTCACCTAATTAGCTTTTCCTTGATTGAAAATTTATTCCTGATAAATTTATGGAAAAGTTCTGACCATACGTCATCTTTGTCCACAATATTCTTTTCATAGTTTCTCTTTCCTCCTATAATTTTCAGATGCAGGTTGGCTCCTGTACCAACTACAGTATATCAAATCCATAGCACATCCCTTACCCCTATTGCCCTGCGACATTGTGTATTGAGCCAAATCTCTCTCTCCTTTGTAACCTTCCCTCTCTGTTTCCAGGTTCTCGATTTTGTTCTACCTCCTTCATACAGTGTCCCATAACAACAATTTGTATCATGAATGTGGGATTCCATCTTCCATCCTATTAATGTGACGAAATTGTTTAAGTAAAAGGGTCTATTCATGTGTTCTCGAGTTTGGTCTCCTCTCTGATCATTTGAGTCCTCGATGATCTCGTAGTCACGTAGCAGAATCCTGGCATTACCTGACCACTTTTCCAGTTGGTGAATCACATCTGATGTTTCCTGTTTCCATGTTCTTACGTGTGAATGTGAATGATCTAGTAATGATCGTGCGTCAGCCCCTCTCATTCTAGCATACTAATTGACATCCTAATGCAGGAAATTTCCTTTCATGTTCTCTAAGAACTTGTGTGTCTATGACTCTTCATCTCCATGAGACTCTACATTCTCCTGGTCTGTTTCTAACTGAAGTCTCTCTTTATTAGAACCTTACCATCTCTGTGGAGTGTATGCCTCGCCGCTTCTTATATTACCCCGAGTTTTTCCTCCTTTGGCCTCATTGAATAAATTTTCTGGTTCATTCAAGTTCTTTGGTGGATTATACACTATAAGCACCACTATGCAAATTTGTTTCTATACTTGCTTTTCCCATTATATGCTTTGTGAATAGGACTTCCATCATTATCTCGTGAAACTTATCAAAAATGCCATTTTTCCCTTCTTCGTTTGTCTCCTATTTGCCATTTTGTTATCATACATTCCTCGGGAGTTATTAGGTCATATGGTATCTCTTGGGTAAGTTCCGTCTCCACCACTCCAACAATATCCGGTTTGGTTTCCCTAATTCGTTCCATGACTCCAGCAGCTCTTGCACTCACTATTAGTCCACTAGTCCACTAAGATTCAGTTTCTCATCTCCAGAGCCCCTTTCCAGTGTTGTTGGAATCCGGAGGATCCAGGGTGTTGCTATGGCACTGTATAAGGTACTGGTAATGAAGGTGTTACTATGTTACTATTCTATGACGTTCTCTATGGTAGTAGGGGACAGAAGGACGCTTGCAGCTCACCTCCGTTCTTATACCGCCCCTACTCCTCTACCGTGTGTATGTATGTGTGTGTATGCGTGTGTGTTTTAAGTGCATTCCCGATAGTGTGGAGCACACAAGCTCCAGCCTCTTTCCTGCTGGCTTATGTCCATCTTAGTAGCACCTTGCACTGTAGTAGGATCGCCTCACTTCCAGTGCAGCTGACGTTAACGGAAAAGGCAAAAGAACAACACAACCTGTACTAGGGAAAGATGATCAACACCCTAGTGCGAAAATAGAGCGAATCAAAAACCTTCTGGCAAGAAAGTAAACGTTTGCAAGGGAACTCTCGAGGACCTATCAAATACTTGATGATAAACAATAACAGAGTTAATGAGGACGAAGGTATGGCAAATGTGTTCGTAGACATTCGGAAGCCGGAAGAAAACTGAAATTATGACCAAGATTACTAAAGTGAAGTGTCTAAGTGAATGACCCAGAATGAGGAGAGAACCATCACACATCAGACCACCAAACTAACTCAGAATAACTGACTCAGCGAGAACTGACTTACACGAGCTATAGACTACCATACAGAAGACCAATAACTCCGCTCAAGGGGAAAAGAAAATCGATAATAAACAGATCAACACCTTACCTCCTCAACACTCACAACATTATGCTAAAAACATTGTATTTTCCTCGTAAATTCAAAGAGGCCACAGTAACAATATCAAAGCTTGGAACGTTTAACTCAGACCCAAAGAACTATCGTCTCATCTTACCCTTTGAAGTTTCGGGTAAACTCCCTGAAAGAATGGTCAACCACAGGTTAAGGCGCGCCTTCGAGAGAAACAACCTTTGTCACTCGTACGGTGGCCGGAGGGGAAAGAGCACTGCCTTTGCAATTGCGATCGGAGTAAAGGAGTAAACTGCACACTGGATTACAAAGAGTTAAAAGTAAAGCCTTTGACAAGGTGAGGGCTTGGGGCGTTTTGGTATTAACCACATCAGTCAGGCATGTCAGAGATCACAGAAAGACCCCTGTGAGACTTCAGCAGCGCTCTGCCGAAATCAACATCAGCCCAGCGACGTCATCAAAATTTTCTCCATTTAAGTGGGGTGCCCAGAGGTAGTGTCTTATCACCTATAGTGTTAATTACTTACACAGCTGAAATCTCTGGCCCTCAACTGGAAACATATTTATGCACATCTGTGCTGACCACGCTTCATACAACTATGCCCAAAAACACTCGCTTCTATTAGCGTCGGAGGCTGCCAGAATAAGCAAATTCGAAAAATATTGGAAAGTGAAAGAGAAAAATTCACCATAGTGACGCTGGGAAGAGTAAAACTTCAGGTCATCACCTGACTCGGGAAGCGGGAAAATGCAGTGGAAGAACTTCAGGATCCTGGTTACACCTAAGCAACAAAAGAACCTCGGAAGGCAAAGCAGATCTGACCGGTCTGTATAGATTCTGGTACCTTACGAAGAGCCAAAGATTACATCTGGTGAAAACCAATGATCGTCCTTATTCTTATCTATTCTCTTATAACCACATATCTCGCCTTCAGAACTCGCTAGCTCAAGCTTCAGAAGATACAAAATAGGGCTTTACAATTCGTCACAAACGAAGGATACCCATACATCGAAAACACAAAGGAACAACATGCTCCACAGAAGATTAAAAGCAATGGTCACTTATTTAACTAAGGTAACAAATGATACGAGCTATGAACATATCCCAGACCTTAGCAACCGTCCCTCCGTGGTGTAGCAGTTAGCGTCGCTGACGATGATGGTGTCGAGCCTGCATAGGTTTGAATCCTAGTCGCTGCAGCCTGTTCACAGTCAACCCAGCTGTTCATCCTGCACTAGTTGCTGGTCAGTTATTTGAGTACCTGGCTAAGGTTAGGGTATATATATATATATATATATATATATATATATATATATATATATATATATATATATAGCATGAGTGAGTGAGTAGAGCATCCAGCTAACATGAAAAAATACAAACATTAAACACTATCTCAGCTTAGCTTACCCAGTTTTCTTTCCCTTAACTAACAAGAAAAAATGCATTACATAAAAACACCCAGTCATCCAGGGATACATAGATAAGATACATAAAACACGTTTACAAAATACTCTTCCACACACTCCACACAACCCTACACCATTACACCATCATATACTCACTAACACTCTACCATTCCCAGACTTACCTTCCCCCTGCCTAACCCTCTCCCCTTCTTCTCTAATCACCCTATAAAAACAAAAAAAGGTCCGTCCACGTTTGTGTACATTATTTTCACCCTGACAGTCACAATAGTTAACATTCCAAACTTGTTTGAGGTAGTGGCGAGGCCCTTCTGCTCTGCTGCCTCTTTTGATGTCTTTTCTCCTCTTTTCTGGCAATAATCTTTGCTCCTCTTTCATTCTTTCTTTTCGGTCTATTACCTCTGATGTGCCTCTTACCGCGAGTCTCCTTGTTCGTGGGTTTCTTGTCCTCCTTATGTTGACTACCGTGGCTACAAAACTCCATGTTGAAAGGAATTATACTTGGGGGTCGTCCCCTCGTGTCTCTTCAGTGTCTCCCAGTTCTCTTTATTCCATATCAGGAATTGCATATGGCATGTTCGCAGTCATTAGTAGTCTTTTAATCAGCATCTCTGCCTCTGTCACCCTATTCTCTTTAGCTGGAATATGGTCTTCTTTCAGTCCAAAATGCATCAATGATTTACGTCTGTCTACTCTACCTTTTTGCGACACACACTTAGTCTTGATGCAACCCACTTATTGGCTATTGTCTGTAGTACTGATTGGTGAATCTCTTTCTTTTATTTCCTGTCTTCTACTTTGTCTTGAATCTCCATTTTCACCAACCAAGACTGATCCTGAGTACTCTGTACTTTTTAGACCCTCCATCACTCAAACCACACATTTCCCTGATTGTTCTATCTCTAACAACGAATGATAACTTCTCTATAGCTTAGTGAGTAATCCATAATGCCTCATCTTCAATGTCCTCAATATCTGCTGCTCTGCACCAGTTCGTGCCCTCTGTTTCTCTTCCTCCTCATCAGAATTAGCACCTGGTCTCGGTTCCCTATTTTCCCTAGTTTCTGAGGTCTGTGTTGTCTACATTCAACCCACCTGCTCTACTCTCTTCTAGGAGGGTCGATAGATTGGATACCTGGCTAAGGCTAGGGTATGTAGAAGAGGATGGGTTGGCTGTAGATCGACTGTGGCAACTAACCTCTACACCACGGAGGTACTTTAATTCTTTTGCTGAAGGAACGTTTTCATTACATCATCTTCCTTTTAACTTCATATGGTTATTTTGGTCACTCATCACTATCAAACGTAGAAAAATGAACATGAGTAACATTACTGAAACTATACAGATAACCTTCATCGGATTTCCTATGGAGTCTGGGGAATCCTTCCTAAATAAGATGATAATCTTTCTTCTCTGAGCCTTTCGTCGTGGGGTTAAATTCCGAGTGACAGAATTAGTTTCGTTGCTCTTTTTCGTAACCGTTTTAGTTTTCCCTCGTCTCTTATGGAGTTTAGTGACTCTTCCGTTTTCTAGTCTATAATTCCTCTCAAGTGTTACCGAATTCCACCTCCTGGAGGTTACACCGCGAGTGAAAAGTCACCTTTGGCGAGGCTGTATAACTGGGAGTATGGTCTCACCACAGAAGAACTTCTCACTTCAAAGGAGTCTACATTTCCCTGCTACTGGGAATAGAGCAGCCTTTAGCAGCGCTAACCCTTGAGAAAGGTGTTGGGTGACGCTACGACTCTCTTCTAGATTCTGGTCCTTAAGTACTTAGAGAGAAGATAAATACGTAAATGTTATTCGTTATGAGACTTATCAGAATATTCTCTTTGCTAATTGAAATGCAGCTAAGCATTGTTGCCATACGCATTATTGCACATTACGGGAACGCCTAGTTAATTTCCTTCACGCATTGTTAATTAAACATTTGATATCTGTATTAATTACTTTCATCATCACGATACATTAGCTTTGCATTTGTCCTCGCTGAGGTCCATTAGTCACGCCTTTGACAGCTGGATCATTGTTGCCGATGGTCCTAATGGCTTTGTTCTTTTCGTGGTCGCTACGAGCTAGGATTGGCTCACCGCAGTTGTGGTATAAGAACACATCTCGAGGACAGGAGATCTCGAGTGTGTCAGGAGGCAACGTGGCGAGGATTATGCGAGCACTTCCTTCTTACCTGTAGGTTGGGGGTGTCTAGGTGATGGCTGGAGGGGAGTGTGGGGAGGGCTACAGTGTTGAGCGCCTCACGATAGGTCGTGTGTTAGATGGGACAGAGGATGATTTATTTTGTGTGACCAACGCCTTTTCTAATGGTCCTATTCGATGGAGATTAAGGAGGATGACCAGCCCAGTAGATAGGTTCGTTCAGTGTGTTTATGTCCGTCTGTCTGTATGGGAATAGGTGTGTGTCTGAGGCAGAGAGAGAGAGAGAGAGAGAGAGAGAGAGAGAGAGAGAGAGAGAGAGAGAGAGAGAGAGAGAGAGAGAGAGAGGTGGCCGCCCCCCTTATCTCCGTCAGCACACCTTGCCAGCATTATTCTCCATAATTAAGAAATGAGCAGCTGACTTGCGCTGATATTAGGGAAGACACTAGACTCCTACTTCCCCGTCTATTGTGTACCACAGGTAAAATATCATCTGAGCCTCCTCACTCACTCAGGCCTGTGGAGGAGGGAAAGATACTTGTGGTTCTGCCAGAGAGAGAGAGAGAGAGAGAGAGAGAGAGAGAGAGAGAGAGAGAGAGAGAGAGAGAGAGAGAGAGATGAGAGAGAGATTTTATATTAGAATAATGTGAGCTGAGCCTTGACGAATGCCAGGGTGCTCACATGCTCCCTACGAACCACTTGACAAAGAGGAGAAGGAATATGAATGCCACCTGCTGAGGTGGGCTGTGCTGAAGACACCACTGGCGAACATGATGGGGTCTAAACCACTACGAATGACCACTGTATCTCTTTCCTTCAATATTGATATGAGTTGATCCGACATGAATTATACTAGATTATTCTCTGTCGTTCATGGGCATTTTATCCATTCTGACTGATAGTGATTTATGTGTGAAATGTCACGTTCGGTGTTGGAGAGGAAAAAAATCATTGTGGCACTTTTGGAAATACATCTGTAAGGTAATACCTCAGTTATGATATTGAGAATAAAGATTACCCTATCCTTTTTCTCATCAAACGGGACGATTTTGTAGGAACTTAAGTTCAAAGGACTAGTCATCAACAAGTACCAGTCAGGGGCTACCACTGAAAAAGATTTATGCATACTTGAAATGATCCAGGATTATAGAGAGGACGAGAGAAAATATAAGACCCAGAGTGACGTCTGAGGACGCAAGAAGACCTGGGAAGACCAAGAACACGTTTGCTGGATGTGGTAGTGAGCAAGAGACCTGAGAGCTGCGGAACTCGACGTGAGAGGTGGCACAGGACCAAACTGAATGGAGGGAAAATCTTGTCAGTCTCATGGTCGTGTGGAGAGAGAGGCCACCGCAAGGTTAACTCAGTTGAAGTCATCTCATTGGTGTATATGTTTCACGTTATGCCTCTCTCTCCTTTTCTTGGAAGCTTGTTCAGGTGGCATGTTTACTATCTATCTATCTCTCTATCTATCTATCTGTCTATCTACATATCTATCTATCTATATCTATCTATTTATCTATCTATCTATATCTATCTATCTATCTATCTATCTATCTATCTATCTATATATCGTCGATATATAATTGTAATAATTACTGATGCGAGATTCTTTAGCTGTCGAATGACCAGGATATCTACACACACACACACACACACACACACACACACACCCACACACACACACACACACACATTAAATATACAGGAGTGGAGTATCATCATGATGTGACGATCATGTGATCTCTGCTTCCTGGGAACATTGCTATGGCTGGTGAGTCTGTGGTATGGCCAAGAACCACTGACGTGATCCATGTAGCTTAGCTGCTCCAAGGCACACCCTGGCTGTGACAAAGTCTGGCAACGACCAAAGGACGATCTCCCGTCTCCTCCCACCGCCAACATTGTTGCTGATCGCCGAGAGAGAGAAAAAAAAAAATTGTTTTTCACTTGCCGCTTGACATGTTACAGTCCCAGACCCGCTTAACGTGTCCTCGGTAAAGCCGATAAACTTTTCAGCGATTTTTTTTTGTCTAACTCTCTGTATCGCTCTGAGTCGCCAGGTTTCGAAAGTGGGGCCAGTACTTTATGGAACGTTGAGAAACTCTTAAGTAAAAGAATTAGGGGATATATATATATATATATATATATATATATATATATATATATATATATATATATATATATATATATATATCTACAGAGAAGGAGACATATTTACAGATGCAATATATATATATATATATATATATATATATATATATATATATATATATATATATTCCTGGCTTAAATCAGCTACTCATACAGATTCGTTTACAGTCTTTGATATGACGGGCGCACATCGTCGTCCAAGTGTTGCTGATAGATAGCTTTCCCAGAACGTGTCTTTTCCCAGTTTCTCTCGACTGATGGAACGCAGTCCCTCCACAACTATGTTGCCGAGTGGAGGGAGGGAGGGAAAGGCGCAGCTATAAATCTCTCACGACCAGAACAACAACAAAGGTTTACATGCATGTCGCCACAGATTTTAACAGCTGGTCTCGGCCAATGCCTGCAGCCTTCAAGCCTCCAGGACTTATACCAGTCTGCACTGCACGTCGCACCGTTGTTGACAAGGAATCCGCACCAGATGGCAGTGTCTCTCTCTCTCTCCCCAATTCTTGCTTCTCCTTTGTGGCTTTACGTATGTAGAAACCAGACTTAAGCTGACAGAGCGGACGCTACTGTCCCACCTCAGTGCAAACATACCCTGCAGGTGGCAAGGTTTGACTGTCCAACGCTAGTAACTGGCAACATGCAAGCCTACTACACTTCGAGGGGCCAAGTCTGTGAAAGACAGGGAAGATGAAGTGAATTGTTGGTACGTAATGTTCGCGGACTTACGTGAGAGGTCTTGATCAGCTAATCAATAGGTTTAAGGAAGAGGCAGAACGATGATGAATGATGTTAGCTCTAACATCCATGCACGTAAAGAAATGACTGAGGTTGTATCACTTTGAGTGGGGTCACTCATTTTGAGAACAATAATCCATTCGTTTGTGATTCCATTTGTGTGTGAGATAAGTCATTGTATGGCTCTCAGTTGTGATTCCATTTGTGTGTGAGATAAGTCATTGTATGGCTCTCATTTGTGATTCCATTTGTATGTGAGATAAGTCATTGTATGGCTCTCATTTGTGATTCCATTTGTATGTGAGATAAGTCATTGTATGGCTCTCATTTGTGATTCCATTTGTGTGTGAGATAAGTCATTGTATGACTCTCATTTATGATTCCATTTGTGTGTGAGATAAGTCATTGTATGACTCTCAGATGTTTCTGGTTATCACTATTCTTTTTTTTTTTAGTTTTGTTCCTAAAGGATGATCCATTTTACCTCTTGCTGATTGACATGGTTGAACGTCGAGGGTTGAGTTATGTTCATCGTATTGTCCTGAGGTTGTTCTCCATGTGCTTTTCAAAACAGTTGTGTTGTTCATTTATGTTCTGCCGTTGTTCTCCATGTGCTTTTCAAAACAGATGATGATTGTGTTATTCATTTATGTTCTGCCTGATGTTAAAAAAAAAGTTGATCTCTCTTTCATGGGTGGTGGGTGACCTAGTCTTCTGTTCCTGTCTGGAAACTATTCAGGTTGGTCGTCTGGCCTTACGACACAAGATATGGTGATTAAGGGAAGCCGGTCAGCAGTTACGGAGGGACGTCACTTGGCCTCAGGGTAATGCCATCGGCTTTGCAAACTGAAATACCTGCCTTTTTTTTTTTTTTATTTGCCTGATTCCTGTACTGCATCCAGGTTCAAGATAATGGACTCAGCATATAAGATGCGAACTCGGATATCATCTAGATTCTCAAAGCAAGACGTGATAGCTTTCAGAAATGACTTAGAGTCCATAAAAGTCTTTTATGTTTTCCACTTTTACTGCCGCGGTTGTAGTTCTCTTGAGAGCAGACAATAATGCCCAAAAGACGCACGAATGAGGAGGCAAAGCGGTACCTGAGCACACGGCCGACGGACGAGACAACTTCAGGCCCACACAATTCATCCATCTTGGAACCGTGAATGTAGAGGTGGAGGAGGGGGATATATATATATATATATATATATATATATATATATATATATATATATATATATATATATATATATATATATATGTTGATAAAATGTGTAATTTGCAACTGAGCCTCATCCTCCCTTCCCTCTTCCTTCTCCTTTTCCTCCTGCTCCTCCTCCTCCCCTTCCTCCTACTTCTCCTCCTCCTCCCTTTCCTCCTACTCCTCCCCTTCCCTTCCTCATCTTCCTCTTCGTCCTCCTCCTCCCTCCAGCGTGGCTTCCACAGTAATTTTTTTTCTATTTACCCAGGTCTACTACCTCACTGGTGAAATGATAATGGCAACGATAGTTAACGGTTTGCCGAATCAACTGCAACCAAAGGCCAAAGATATATATATATATATATATATATATATATATATATATATATATATATATATATATATATATATATATATATATATATATGGGAGCGGGTGGCTGGAAATCCTCCCCTCTCGTTTTTTTCAATTTTCCAAAAGAAGGAACAGAGAAGGGGGCCAGGTGAGGATGTTCCCTCAAAGGCCCATTCCTCTGTTCTTAACGCTACCTCGCTGACGTGGGAAATGGCGAATAGTACGAAATATATATATATATATATATATATATATATATATATATATATATATATATATATATATATATATATATATATATATATATATATATATATATATATAGAGAGAGAGAGAGAGAGAGAGAGAGAGAGAGAGATGTGTACATTATGTGTAGTTCGGGTATACACAAGGAAGGAGGAGTTATTAGCCACAGTTTTTTCACGACTACTAGAATAAAAATTGATGTATGACTTATTCATTGTTGACGATGTTCATCTTGGCTGAGGTAAGGCTGTTCCTATAGTGGTCTGAGCCAGCTAGGATGGGATCGATGCGGTTGTGGTGCTGCACTGCAACTCGAGGACGAGGGATCTCAGGAGGTGATGGTGGCGAGTACGTTTTTTTTTTTTTTTTCCCACGAGTTTTTGAATGAGGACGTGCAGTTAACCAGGACCACTACCATGATCCTTGTGACGATGGTAGGGTCCAGGATCACTACCATGATCCTTGTGACGATGGTAGGGCCCAGGACCACTACCATGATCCAATGGCCAAGCTCAAATAAGTATCATATCCCGACTGAGCAGCAAATGTTCGCTCGGTGCGATTGGCTATGCATCCCACTGCAGTCACCTATTTAAGATGAAACCTGATTATTTCATCATCATGATAAGGGTTATTATTATTATTATTATCATTCTTACTATTATTAGAATAATGATCATGATTGTTATTATCATTATTATGATCATTATTATTATTATTATTATTATTATTATTAGTATTAGTTATTATTATTATTATTATTATTATTATTATTATTACTATTATTATTATTATTCTTACTATTATTAGAATAATAGTTATGATTATTATTATCATTATTATCATCGTCATTATTATTATTATTATTATTATTATTGTTAGTATTATTATTGTTATCATCTAACTCTAGAATCTCATTTTGGAGCAATGAAGTCTTGAGCGACGCCGTCGGAAGGGTTTATAGCTCACGGTATTACCACTTGTTGGCAGAATTGCTTTAGAACCTGAATATTGAATGTGTATATGTATGCATGTATGTATGTATGTATATTCGTCATTTCCCACGTTGGCGAGGTAGCGTTAGGAACAGATGAGTGAGCCTTAGAAGAGAGGAAAAAAAAGAATCACTTGGGCTGCGTCTCTGTTTCCGTCTTTTGGAAAAGTAAAAGAGGAGGGGAGGATTTCCAGCCTCCAGCTCACACCCACTTTAAGTCGCCTTCTACGATACGCATGGAGTACGTGGGTCGTATTCTTTCTCCCCTAGGGATGATATATATATATATCACATACCATTCCTTTCCTGCGTTTCATCCAGGAGCAACACTTAAGTGGTCTCTTTTGCCAGTTTAATCCGACTTTTCAAGTCCCACTTTGGGCGCACCTCCATCAAAGCTGCGCACCACTTATCTGAGAACTCTGGGAAATCCGCACTACATCTATTAGAGCCCGTCTCGTAAACAGCGATATTTGTAGCATCATCTCATATTATCATAGGACGCCAGCCACCCACCACCTGCGGCTCACGACAGCCCCCAGACTCAGTAGGGGTGGAGGAGGGAGGCGGGCGGCCCACCTCCTCACCCCCTCCTCCACAGTGGGATTAAAAAGAAAACTTATTTCATAAGACGAAATTACGGTGCCCACTTTCGCAAGTAAAAGAAATATATATTCTTTACGTTTCTCATATTTCTAGCAATTCTTTTATATATATATATATATATATATATATATATATATATATATATATATATATATATATATATATATATATATATAGCGCGCGCTAGAGGTATATATATATATAACTTGGGAGCAAGTTTTCTTTCAAAAGTTTGTTTATTGTATAGAATAGCATATTTCATATTCACTGTCTTCCTGTGTAATTTTCTCTCCTTCCTGAGGATAACTGAAGGCCAATTCTCCGATGCTTTCCATCTATACTGTCACAAAATTAACCCAAAGAACAGTCTCATATCGCAAAGTTTAACCCAGCGTGTGTGGTGGTGTGTAGTGTGAAGATGGCTACTCTGTGTGTACTTATGTTATTTTGCAGCCAACCCTTTCTCTTATTCCCTTGATGATGATGGATCATGATATCGGAAATGGTTGTGTCAGACTGAGCAACAATAGACTGTACTTTGAGTTAGTTTTGTGACGTTAAAAATGGAAAACATAGAGAATGTGGTATATTCTGTTATGCCTAAAAGAAAAAATGGAAAAGTTGGAAAAATTATAGAAGAAAATAATTAATATTAGTGTCACATATGCTGATTTATTTATTCAACCTATACACACGCACACACACACACACATATATATATGTGTATATATATATATATATATATAATATATATATATATATATATATATATATATATATATATATATATATATATATATATATATATATATATGTATATATATATATTTATATACAAACAGATGTATATACACTAACAGAAGGATTCGAACCCTGGGTAGGGCGCGTGGCTGCCTCGGCCACAAGGTTAAAAGACACACGTGCTAGACTCCTAGTGTATTTCCGTGTGTCCCAACCTCACCTGGGTGAGGGTAACATGGACTTTAATAATCTCACCCGGCGAACTAGACAACTTGCTGGCCTGACCGACAGTAAGTGTAAAAGGGAGAGTGGTTATGGAGGGTTACGTGGCGGGGGTTGGCCTGGGCAGCTACGTGTGTCAGGGACCACTTTTCTTATATTTTCGTTTTTTGTCATTTCTCTCATAATGATTTGGTTAATGACAGGATGGGCTTTAAAAGTTTCCCGGGGACAAATTATAGAGTTCTTGGTATTAGTAATTAAGACAGATTCAATGACGTTGGTTGCATAATCAGCAGAAGGGTATAGAATAACTGGATTGTCAAGGTCTACAAGGATGATCGTTGTCATGTGTTTAGCGATCGCATTTTTGTGGTCATCCCTGCGTACTGCTTGACGGTGCCAATAACATCTCTCCGTTACAGGTCACATGTATAAAAAGAATTACATGTTAGATAGAATTATATGAACTCCTTCTGTAATGCGATTTCACCTTCATAACTTTTATCACGAACTAGTGTGATCATCTTTATATATATATATATATATATATATATATATATATATATATATATATATATATATATATATATATATATATATATATATATTATTTGGATAGCATAAGGAGCGAGGAAGAATCTTGATATTCAGAATATCTCAAAGGACGTGAATATTCCTGGAGATGGAGACGAGCGTCGGCCGGAAGGCTGTGCTCTGGTGGGGGGGCCTCTAAAACAGGTCCAGAAAATGCTGAGGAATTCCAGGTTTCCAGGTAATGATGTGTGAATTTCCTTCGACACGGAGGCTGAATTTCTTCGTCTTATTCTTCTTACTCTCTATTTGAGATGGAGACATTACCCCCTGGCGATGTTCCTGCGTCCAGAATATCCCACATTACGTCAAATACAGTCTTACCTCTTACTTCAAGGACGGATAGTTACGATACGACAAACTGGAGGGACAAGTATACATATCCTCTCTCTCTCTCTTTTTTTTCTTATCTCGTCGTCCAGAAAGGGGCAGTGATGAACGAACCAAATTTTCTTGCCAGAAATTTTTCAGTAAGAGAGATTAAGGAAGATGTTTCATACATTTTTCTCTTCTTTCTTGTCTGAATCACATGACGGGGAAGAAAGTATGATAAGCCCGCGTGCATACGAATGATGTCGGGAAGAGAACATCAAAAGAAACTGGCTCAGAGCAGCAGGATGAAACGAACAATTTAATACACATTTGTCCATTTCTTCTCTCGTATTAATCATGAAAGCGAGCAAGTATGAATATGTACATGTTATATATGTATGTGTATGCGTATGTATATGCATGTATATTTATATATATATATATATATATGTAAATGTCCTGCATGTGCGTATTTGTTTTTATGTGTGTATGTGGGTGGATGTGTCTTTCTCGTCTGTCTCCTGGCGCTATCTCGCTAAGGCGGGAAACAGCTCGGATTTTCGAGTTGTATTTTCAATGTGGCGACCAGCATATTCCTGAATGACATGTTTCTTTTGTGATCTATCCGCATGATCCACTGTGCATGCTATGCGTTGATCACGTCCCGTACCAGGGGAACAACGACACTACGCAGCAGGCCCTCAGAGAGAGAGAGAGAGAGAGAGAGAGAGAGAGAGAGAGAGAGAGAGAGAGAGAGAGAGAGAGAGAGCCCTTCGTCTATAGATGGTGATCAGAGGCCTAGCACCAAGCAGGCCCTTCACTTGTCCGAGGTAAAGGATGAAGCAGCGCAAGCAGGCTGCCCCGTCAACTGAAGGTTACGAAAGCGCTGAGCAGCAGCCCATGTTCGCGGCTCCACCCGTTAAGCGAAGTCCAGAAGGAGAGGCCCAGGCTTGTGGTCCACCTGTGGAAAGGGACGAGAAAAGCGCCCCTTATACCTAGCCTCTCATCTGTGGGAGGTGACGGCAGCAGCAATACCCCAGAGGACACACGTGGCCATCCTGTGGAAGGGGACCAGAGGCTTATTCCAAGGACGTGGCCCTACTTGTAGGACGCAACCAAGGCGGCGAGAGATCTTTTTTCTCCAGGGAAATAGATCCTTGCAAGGCTGAGAGGAAGATGATGAGGAGATAAGAGACAAGTGACGAGAGAGAAAGGGGCGGGGAGAGAATTTAGTGGGAGGGAAAGGGCTGATTCTTGTACTGGCTGTGTTAGCTGGGTTGTGGTGTGGGCAGTTGGCCCGTGAGCAGTCACATATGAAGAAGCGAACGGAAGGGAAGGTGGAAGTGAAATGAAATCACGATGAAGAAAGTTTTGTTAAGTCTATCGACACACAGCTTGGTAAGGACAAGAAAGAACAAGTTTTTTTTTTTCAAGTAAGTGATCGTTGTGTGATATATATCGACATGAAAAAAAAAAATTATTTGTTAATCTGCTCTGGATGATCAGTAGACGCGGTAGTGGGGAAGCTCTATCAAGGCAGGGGAGAGAAAAATTGAAGGTGCATTGAAGGTTTTGGTGAATGATAAGAATTCACTTGTAAAATATGTACATGAACCTTGCATGATGGAATGGTCATCCCATCCTAGGGTTCCAGATGAGAACAGTGGAGGCGAATACTTCCTGCAGTATACCTAGAGTGAGGAGACGACGTAGAATGAGGAAGGAAGATGTGGAAAAAAGATGGCTTGATGTAGAGAATTCATTAGAAAGACGCGAGAGCGAAAATCTGTTCGAATGAGATGGCCATTTGGGATACATGGCAGATAGATAATGCGTTGGTATAGGTGTTTGATGCTGTGGGTGAAGGGAAAAGGGGTAGAGAATAAAGAAAAAAAGGTCGGCTGTGAAGAAACTGGACATACACATATGCAGTTGAGTGAGTCGTTGAAGCCCCGGAGGCACTGGTGAAGAAGATACCAGAGTAATGTTAATTCAATCATGGCCGATGAAGTTCGGTGCGTGTAAGTTAAGTCTCGCTTAACAGAATCAATTTGATGCTCTCTTAACAGAGCAGCTTAAGTGTTTGCTTAATAGAGCAACTTGGAGTGTAGATTTCTGTATTAAAAAGAAGCTTATTAATCGGAAAAAAAGGTTTAGTAATCAAAAAGGATATTTATTATCACTTTCGTACGCTGGATATGGGTTATATGGAAGTATGCGAACGAACTAAGAGGTTTTATGCTGTGATAAACACACACACACACACACACACACACACACACATATATATTCTTTTCTTCTTTTAAACTATTTGCCATTTCCCGCGTTAGCGAGGTAGCGTTAAGAACAGAGGACTGGGCCTTTTTTGGAATAACCTCACCTGGCCCCCTCTGTTCCTTCTTTTGGAAAATTGAAAAAAAAAACCCAAAAAACGAGAGGGGAGGATTTCCAGCCCCCCGCTCCCTCCCCTTTTAGTCGCCTTCTACGACACGCAGGGAATACGTGGAAAGTATTCTTAATCCCCTATCCCCAGGGATATATATATATATATATATATATATATATATATATATATATATATATATATATATATATATATATATACACTCACAAATGCATTCGATTTAACATTTCCGTTTTGAAGGTGTTGATAAAGAGAACTGGTATATAAATAAACCACGAATCATCGAAATATTTTACCATCACCGGTGGAAAAAAAAAAGAATATATACGTATATACATATATGTGACAAGCATAATTCCAGGGTCATGCTTTCGTGAAAACATGAATGCAAAACTGTGTTATCATATGATGTGGAAAAAAAAAGGAATTAAATACTTTTTAATCCATTTACTATGACGTCCACGAGAGCGGAGTGGGTTGCAAAAATGTATGTGTTTAGATACGTAGTCCTTTTTTTTTTGTCCATCTTGTTACTACAGGGATGATGCTGTTACTCAGAATCTGCTTTACATATGCAGGCCTGCTTTCACGTTCCATACTTGCTAATATGTTCTTTTACGGAGAAGCGGATGCATGGAGGCATGAGCTGGAACCTGGCCGAGTGCATGGAAGCAAGAACTCGAACCTAGCCGAGTGCATGGAAGCTAGGGCTGGAACCTAGCTGAGTGTATGGAAGCTGGGGGAGGAACCTAGCCGAGTGTATGGAAGCTACGGCTGGAACCTAGCCGAGTGTATGGAAGCTAGGGCTGGAACCTAGTTGAGTACATGGAAGCTAGGGCTGGAACCTAGCTGAATGTATGGAAGCCAGGGCTGGAACCAAGCCAAGTGCATGGAAGCTAGGGCTGGAACCTAGCTGAGTGTATGGAAGCTAGGGCTAGAACCTAGCCGAGTGCATGGAGACGCTGGGCTGGAACCTAGCTGAGTGCATGAGAGTGTTGGGCTTGGGTAGAGCCGAGTGCATGAAAGTATGAGAAAGACAGGCCACATCTCCCACTAACTAAGATAGGTCACATCTCCCTTTGGCTAAGATAGGCCACATCTCCCACTAACTAAGATAGGTCACATCTCCCTTTGGCTATCTCCCACTGGCTAAGATAGGCCACATCTCCCAGTAGCTAAGATAGGCCACATCTCCCAGTAGCTAAGATAGGCCACATCTCCCACTAACTAAGATAGGTCACATCTCCCTTTGGCTATCTCCCACTGGCTAAGATAGGCCACATCTCCCACTGGCTAAGATAGGCCACATCTCCCAGTAGCTAAGATAGGCCACATCTCCCAGTGGCTAAGATAGGCCACATCCCCACTAGCTAAGATACGCCACACTCACCACCAGCTAAAGTAGACGAGAGCATCCACCAGCTAAGGACACTCTCGACTTACCACCAGCTATGGCAAGCCACGTCCTCCGCCAGCTAAGATAACCTACACCTCACCATCAGCTAAACCTGACGATACAAAGTTCAGGCCTTTTAGTTCCCCCCCCCCCCTCCTTCAAATCCTCCTCCTCCCACTCCTCCTCCTCCTCCTCCTCCTGCTGAAGCCACCAAAGTCTTCCCCTCCTCCCTACCAGAAAAGTATCTGTCGACTTCCGTCGCGTATCAAAGGAGGCAGAAACTTCCCTCACTTGCCTGTGTTATATCAAGTGAATTTTATCCTCCTTATTTCCTTTACCCTTGAGCCACGGATCTGTTGCTCACTTATATTTTATATGTGCTTCCTTTTTTTTCTCTCTATTGTCTCCTGGAACGTACTTACTTACTTACTTACTTACTTACTTACTTACTTACTTACTTACTTATAAGTACTTACGACGAACTTTTGCTGAAAAAAGCAGGGCTTAGCGCCCAGGACCCGCTGGAGGAAAATCTAATGTGAATTTCGATGAACGAGTTGTGTCAGTTATGAGTTGTGTGGTGTTATGTGTGAGATGGAGAGAGACACTTGACAACCACTGAAGTGCTGGCACATTGCGGAATAGGCATTAACCCTCCTGATATCCATGTGGGTAGTAACGGTAGAAGTACTACGACCTTACCGGTGAGAGACAAGGAGAGAGAGAGAGAGAGAGAGAGAGAGAGAGAGAGAGAGAGAGAGAGAGAGAGAGAGAGAGAGAGACGAACAGGATATGGACAAACAGGGAAAGGCGCCTGGGAAAGGTGGTTTCTTCCATCACCATCAAAAGATTTCATTCACCAAAAAAATACAAATCATTTATGATTTCCTCTCGCCACGAGGCTCCGTCTGTGCGTATATATATATATATATATATATATATATATATATATATATATATATATATATATATATTTATTTATTATACTTTGTCGCTGTCTCCCGCGTTTGCGAGGTAGCGCAAGGAAACAGACGAAAGAAATGGCCCAACCCCCCCCATACACATGTATATACATACGTCCACACACGCAAATATACATACCTACACAGCTTTCCATGGTTTACCCCAGACGCTTCACATGCCCTGCTTCAATCCACTGACAGCACGTCAACCCCGGTATACCACATCGCTCCAATTCACTCTATTCCTTGCCCTCCTTTCACCCTCCTGCATGTTCAGGCCCCGATCACACAAAATCTTTTTCACTCCATCTTTCCACCTCCAATTTGGTCTCCCTCTATATATATATATATATATATATATATATATATATATATATATATATATATATGATATACATAGTTACCCAAGGACCAGTCTTTTTGAGTTATCCAGGACCTTTTTAAAGGCTCCTGAAGCCTAAGGCTGCTCTACATCCAGTATCAGGGAAATATATACTCCTTTGCGGTGAGTTCTTTTACGAGACTCTACTCCCGGTGACACAGCCTCGTCCAAACTGAGTTTTCACTGGCTGTGTATCCTCGAGCAGTTGGAGTCACGTTTATATATATATATATATATATATATATATATATATATATATATATATATATATATATATATATATATATATATACTAGGTTGGGGTCTCAGATCACGGAAAAAAGTTCCCATCGAAGCCAGGACTTAATTAGAACACGAACCAGTTTAAAGAGTTGGAGAAATACCTCTCTGGAGAGTTTTGGGAAAAGTGGCTAATCCTCCCTTTTTCAGGAAGGAGACGGGTCGTCGTTGTTACGAAGGACATGAGGGAGGGCAACGAGTTCCAAGCCTTCGTGATGTAAGGGAAAGAAACGCTTGAATGGGGTTATACGTATTTTGTTGGCGTGGGTGAGAATGTGCTTGAAATGGGAGATGTTCCAAGGGTCTAAGGATGGGAAATAGATTACGGTGAAGTTTTGGATTGTTGATTCTGTTTATTTGAAAGTGCTCTTCAACTGCTCTCCAATTTGCACTGCTGCAGTTTGTGTACGTTTTTCAAATGTGTGTGTGTGTGTTGTGTGTGTGTGTGTGTGTGTGTGTTGGGTGACGTGTGGCTAGAATGGGTAGGAGGTAGGTAGGTAGGTAGATAGGTCTCTCGAAGAGAGGTAAAAGGAAAGTTTGTCTGATTTTTCTCCTTTCATAAAATCTTCTAAGTATTTAGTCGTCCCTGGTATTATTATTTTTTTATATATCTTAGTCTTAGGGGTCCCCACCGAGGCGTCTTACCAAATGGCGTCCTAGCTACGTCTCTTCGTTGTATATCAACTGACATATTTATTTTTTGTATCTCCCCTGATGATGTGATTATTGCACGAAAGTGCACTTGGGAACTTATCATGTTTCATTTTCCCCAAGAAATATACTTGATCACGCGCAAAATTGTGATCCTTTCCAATATATATATATATATATATATATATATATATATATATATATATATATATATATATATATATATATATATACACTACGTACATTCATACATACATACATATATACACATGCACATATTCATACTCGCCTTCATCCACTTGCGGCGCCACCCCGCCACACAGGAAACAGCATCGCCACCCGCCGCGTGAGCGAAGTAGCGCCAGGAAACAGACGAAGTGCCACATCCGCTCACATCCATACACGAGCCGTCATGTGTAACGCACCGAAACCACAGCTCCTTCATATATATATATATATATATATATATATATATATATATATATATATATATATATATATATATATATATCTCAAACCAATGTATATAATAAACCACTATTGGACGTAATCCTTAAGTGATGGATAGGGAAATGGACTGTCTTGGATAACCAGTCAGGGATCGTGAGCCAACTCGATGATGGCAAGACTTGCCAACTGGTCTTTTGTAATTTCCCTCCCACGTGAACCCCGGGCAAGCCTCGGAGAGGGACCGACGTCTCTGAGGTCGAAATGAGGCGTGTGGTCACGGCTGCCTGCCGTCTGGAACTTTTGAAATTAAGAGAATACGGAGACAAATGACAATCGAGAGAACTTTTATGGAGGAGAGGAAGCTTGGATAGTTCGTGGATTCCCTGAAAACAAAATGAATAAGTGAAAGAAACTGGTACAAATTAGGAGCTACAGGTGGAACAGGCAGTTAGATCCTACGTCTATCACAGATGATAGCACTTTCCTCAAGCAAAGGAATTCTTGATAACGTAAAGGTTTCTAGACTCCACATACACTAATAACCATAAGAATACGAAAAAAAAAAAAACCCGCAAAAAAATTGAAATAAAAACCTCGAAGATCTTTTTCATACAGGATCATTTCACGAAGATTAAGCTCTCTCATTATATAAGTAGTCAGACTGAGAACCCAGAAGAGAAATGTGGAATATGTTTAAAAAAAAACTGAAGCGACAAAGGATTGCTGAAGAAACCGAGATCTGAGAATGGTAGGTGGCCTCCATATCAAAGACAAGCTCCTTGGTGGACGTAGGAGACGGTGTCTCCTAAAGACCTGAAGTCATAGAATGTGGTTGAAGTAACAATACACCAGAGACGAAGTTAGTGTGTGTCACAGAGGGAAGAGGAGGAGAAATAGAAAAATTATCTAAAAGAAAAAGTAATTAACAAATGAGTTCTGGTTAGAAAATTTATCAAAAAACTGAAATTAAAGTAATCTTAGATTGAAGATGATACCGATAAACTGACCAAGAGTTTGTAGAACACCAAACAGTGGAAGTATGAATATAAAGGATTATAATCGCGTGTCATATTACTCATCCAGAAGACATCAGTATAAGAGGATCGGGATGCTATTATTAACGACTTCCAATCGTACTACAAGGAAACTTGGAGGAAGTGATTGACGTAAATGATTTTGTATGCTACCAAAAGCGACCATAAGATTAACCAGAGGTAGAGCAACACATGAAAACCCATAAAGGAATGGAAAGAGCAACTGGCACTGAGGTTGGTTGGTTGGTAGGTTGGGTGGGCTTAAGACCTGTCAACTGCCATGGTCATTAAGGCTGTCAACGTAACCTAACCTAAGCTACATCCACCAACCGAAAAATCTTTAACACCTTCTTCAGGTGTTAAAGACATAATTCTAAGACCACATACACTCTCACTGTGCATGTGGCCCATGATACACTGAGGATATATCCTTTGAAGTATATATGAGACAGCCAGAATTTCATGTCAAACGCCAGATTTTAAGTAAGATAAACCAATCAAGACAGGAAGGGAAAGTATCATTTGACTTGAAAGCGTTCTATATGCAGAAAATGTGATCCAGTAAAATGTGAGAAAACCAGGGGTATCTCCCTTATAACTAAGTTGCCAAGTGTCAAAAGATATTATAACTAAAAGATGAAGAGCGATATTTGAGCCTCAGCTGAGGCTGTAGCAGTAAAGTTTTCGAATGAACAGAGGAACGACTGAAATGGTATTTAGAATTCGACAAAAAATGGAGTCTCAAAAGTTAGATCTCACTTAGTTCAATAGACTTCAAATTGTTTAGAGCTCACTTTGTAACATCGTCTTTAAAGTTAGAATCAACTCGATCCAATACACTTTAAAATTGGAACCCACTAGGTTAGATGTATTCAGTGAAGAGGCAGTCCCAGCTATCTGTATGTATGTCTGTCTGTCCACAGATACGCCGAGGAAGTTGCCAGATGCACGAGAACTTACCTTCCCCATACATAGTTGTAGACACGCCGAAAATGTTGGCATACGCACGATGACCAACCCACCTATATACAGCTGCCAGTAATTCAGTTATTTCCTTGGGAGGATAAAAATTTGCTGGCTGCCGGGTTGATAATGTGTTCGGGAAAATATTTTATTGTTGCGCAGGAAGGTTGCGTCGGCAGTAAGGGAGACATGAAGAGAGAAATTGGCGGAGGTGAGTAGTTCTCTTACCGGTGGATAATGCCATTCCTCCTCTCCGGATATGGCGGCCAGGTAGGAAGGGAGTGGTAGTGGTAAGGGAGGATGCGGTGGCCAGGGAGGAAGGGAGTGGTAGTGGTGAGGAAGGGTGTGGTGGCCAGGGAGGAAGGGAGTGGTAGTGGTGAGGAAGGATGTGGTGGCCAGGGAGGAAGGGAATGGTAGTGGTGAGGGAGAGTGTGGTAGCCCTCCGCAGGAGCGAACAGACGAGGTCCCAGAGGGACTGAATCTGCTAGTAGTATACTTTAAGATTGGCACGTACTAGGCTGAATTGCCTTCAGAGTTAGAATTCAGTCGGTTAAAAAGACCTGAGTGACCCTGGTTATTTGCATAGATCAAAGCTTCATTTGTCAGAATATAGAATACTCTTACGGCCTCTAGGAGGAGCAAGACTCGTCAGAGGCCATCAGGTCTTGTGTTATTTGTCCCTCCCACGTACTGCCATCCTCCAGAAGAAAACATCGCCATCGATCATCCGGTCTTCTGTTATATGGCTTTCCTACGCACGGCGCATGTACTACTGCCCTCCATCAGACAACCTCGTTCTCGACCGACTTATCTTCAGTTACCTGTCTTTCCCATGTACTTCCCTTGTGCTATCTATCCTCTAGAAGATAACCTTCTCCTCCACCATGATATCTTGTTTTATCTGTCTTTCCCATGTACTTCCCTTGTGCTATCTGTCCTCTAGAAGATAACCTTCTCCTCCACCATGATATCTTCTTTTATCTGTCTTTCCCGTGTAATTCCCTTGTACTATCTATCCTCTAGGATAGATAGTACACCATGATACCTTCTATTATCTGTCTTTCTCATGCACACCGAACTGTTACTGTCCCCCGGCAGATAACCTCATCATACATCAGCAGGTCATGCGGTCTCTGGCTCTCCCATGTACTTACTTCCCATGATTCTGTAACGTCGAGCTGGTGAACCCACTATCTTTAGTGTCCGACGCCCACGGCCTTGCTGCCTGCAGGAGATCGATAGTGAACACACGAAACTCCTCACATTTCACGCAGCAGGTAGTGATTTGCATGGTGACCGCGGTGTATTGGCGTGGCAGCCATGTGAGCTGGAGACAAAGGGGGTCGTTTAGAATTTTGGTTTCTTCTTCTTCTTCTTCTTCTTCTCTTCTTCTTCTTCTTCTTCTTCTTCTTCTTTATGTTGTTTGATTCCTCCCAGACGACTTGAGTGAAGATGTATGTAATGCTGATGGTCAGCGTCTCGTACTCTCGTCTTCCACCCCAGATGTTATTTTGGGTAATGTTGGATACGAAAAAATTACGTAAACCTTTTTATTTGTTTCAATATTTAGACTTATTTTCTGAGAAGTATACGCAAATGCGCGCGAGCGCGCGCTTAGTAGTTTTTGTCTCTAAACTTTCCAGAAAATCTGAATGATAAACGACTAAAAAGTTCTTATACCAGAAATAATCGAGGAGACAAAATGCGCCAAGTTTGGAAAATATGTTGCTCGTGTCAAATTTCTGAGACATCTAAACAACATTTACGGAGGCAGGTAAACTAGGATTAATTCTGAATGGGATAAACACACGAAATGGCTTTTACTGCTCGGCTTTAGCTCCTTACGTCCTGAAAACCCAGTGTGCCGGTAAAGCCCCTCTAGCCTGAGTTAATTATACTAAGTTGTTTCCCAGTGGTGGCTTATTTACGAGGAGCCATCCTGGCAAGTCGATGAAACAGGCTCAACCAGAAACTATATTTCCTCCCCCAAGGCAGTCCCGGGCCTGGCCTTTGACTCAATAATCCAGATGGTGGAAACTTATTTTACGAACTTTAGATTCATCCAATTTTATGGCCGGGTCCGGGGGAGGATGAAGGGAAATAATTCAGGGTTGATACAGTCGTCCCTGAGAAAGGACACTTGTTTCTCTTATCATGTATAATTCCTTTATTTCGTGGACTTTCTTCCTCCGTTTTCCCCTCCCTTTTCCCCTCCACCTCCGCCCTGCAGGGGAGATTGAGCGTGTGTTCGAAGCGATGTGTTTCAGCTGTTGTCCGCTACTGTTCCCTTGTCATCTTTCCGCATGACCTTTTGAGTCTCGTGTGTGTGTGTGTGTGGTGTCTCTTACGGCTGATGCTCTCTCACTTGGCCCAGCTGCCGCCTTGTTATGTGTGGAAGCTTGGATCTGACTCGTCCCGACCTCGCTGTTCAACCTCACTCACTTTTGTAATCTGTCCCTCCGCTACTTCCTGACCCAGATCACTTCTTTAAAAACTTTCTGTTGACTGTACTCTACCAGTCCTGCCACATCGCCATCCACTCGGCTAATCTTCCTACAGTTTTGACTACTTGGGCAGATTTTCTACATCTCCTTCCATTACAAACAGTCCTTCCCACAGTCCATTCCACCTGGCCTGCCCTTCCACAATTCCTTCCACAGGAACAAAATACTCCACAAGTTCTGCCATTCTTACTTCCTACATAACCTCCTCCATTTAACCCAATCCTTCCAGTGTAATCCCGCACACCCACGCAAGACTGTGCATTCAAATAGTCATTCGTATGTAGCCCTTGACTTAAGCAGTTACCTCACACAATTATGTTTCACAGAGTCCTCGAGGCTAGCGCTATCATTCGCGCAGACCCCCGTGTACCACGGGAATAAACAGACGTCATCTCCGTTCCAGAATTTATTGTACATGGCGCACGATATGTACAAACATCCAAACAACATTAATCCCCAGAATCCAGCTTTCTGAGTCGTGCTACACGTTTCTCCTCCTGCCATAATGTGGATATTTTTGTGAAATATTATTTTCGTTGGATGTTTATATTCTGTGGTGACCTAAAATGCAGTCGTTCTATAAGATATCGATTTTGTACAAAATCTAGTGCAGTTTATATCATCTTATATCATATTATATCATATTCATTATATTACATTATGTTATATTTATAAGCACAAACATAATTTTGATTACCTCACTGTGAACATGATTTGGTTGTAACTTCTTCAGCATGTGTCTGCTGATGATTCATTGTATTAGAGTTTCTTCCTTAGATTCATAATTACCTTAGTTCATAGCCACCATCAGCCATACGCTGGAAAGGCAAATGAAGTTCATAAGGAATTACATTTGACTTCCTTACATAGGATAAACAGCTTCTAAGGTTAAAGTACCAGAAGATCGAACCTTTGCCTTCCGTCTTCTGTTAAAAAAAAAGAAATCCATTTGTAGTGAAGTATATCATTATACATCCTGAACAGTGAGTAATGACTCCCTGACCCTCACCTTATGGATGTTATGAAGGTGATGTTATAAAGTGTTGTAGAGCTGAGGTGTTGTGGCCTCCAGTGTTGGCGCCAAGCTTGTATTGTTGTAGACCTGAGGTGTGTTAGGGATACTAGTGGCCAGCGTTGCAGTATCACTATAGCTGAGGTAAGGCTGAGAAGCCACTGCAAAGGCTAACTTAGCTGAGCCGAAGCCTCAGCATCTATCTCAGACACTACAGAGTCCAGGTCTACATTAATTACCTAACATCTCGACAACGCGTAACTTGTCAATCAGTTCACCGTAACTTGTGAGACAAGCAGCAAGCATTAAGTACTTTACATCGTCCCTTCTGATCTTAGATTCTAGAAAGGAAAAATGTAAATACATTTTTTCTTCGCGATATCTGCTCTCACCATTTTCTTCCCAGGAATCGCTAATCATGTTGCCTAAGTTGATGACTTTTTCTTCAAGTACACACGACGCAGGCTGGAGGACCCAACATCTTCTTGGCTCTCCTCCTGTGTCGGTCGTTCGATAGATGAAGCTTGCTCCTTGATGCCTCGATAGATAATGATGATGTTTATGGTGGCTCAATAGATGATGGCTCTCATGGTGGCTGTGGAGACTTGGATTTGATGGTAGCGCAGCAAATAATGGTTTTGTATGGTGGTTGAGTAGACAGTGGCTTTATGTGGTAGCTCGGAAAACAATGGATGGTTAGGGAGCTCTGTTGACACAGTTTGAGTAGATTGTAACTGATGTGGTGGCTTATTACCTTATGACCACTACGGTGGGTCATGGGTAGACGGAGGTAGTTGGTTAAGTGTGTTATAGTTTGACAGTGGTTGTTATGGTGGCTCAGAGGTTATCATGGTGCCATGGTGGACGGTCTATCGTACATGGTGGCTCAGAGGTTATCATGGTGCCATGGTGGACGGTCTATTGTATGGTGGCTCAGAGGTTATCATGGTGCCATGGTGGACGGTCTATCGTACATGGTGGCTCAGAGGTTATCATGGTGCCATGGTGGACGGTCTATCGTACATGGTGGCTCAGAGGGAAATGATCATGGTATAAGGACGCTTCAGTACATATTGGTTTTCGTGGTGGTTCACTGAAGATTGAGAATTGGTCGTTATTGTATCTTAGCAGACATTGCTTGTTACTTTACCTTAACAAGCAAGGGTCTTTACTGTGACGTAAGAGGCTGTGGTTGTTACTGTGTCTTAACAGACAATGGTTATAACTACAACGGAACAAACATTGGTTTTTTCTGTAAATTACTCGTAAACATCGTCTGTAACTTAACAGAAAATAGTTGTTACTGTAACTTAATAAGCAATGGTTGTTACTGTAACTTAGTAAACAATGGTTATTATTGTGACTTAATAATTAATGGTTGTTACTGTAACTTAACAGATATCAGCAATTATTATAACTTAATGAACAATGGTTGTTACTGTGGCTAAACAGCGACTCGTTGTTGCTGTAACTTAATAAAGATGGGTTGTTACTGTAAGCTAGCAGACAATGGTCGTCATTGAAACGTATCCAACTATGGTTCTCGCTGTAATTGACCAGGCAATGGTTGTTACCGTAACTTAACAGCCAATGGTTGTTATCGTAACTTAACAGCCAATGGTTGTTACCGTAACTTAACAGACAATGGTTGTTATTCTAACTTAACAGACAATGGTTGTTTCTGTAACTATACAAACGATGGTTAATTGGCAGTCCTTTCATCCTCAGTGGCCACTAGACGGGAGGGCACGTTTTTGGCCCCATGCCATGTCCGCTTCCAGAAAAACAAAGACAACAACAACAACAAAAAATTAACTGTGGCAACTCCATGAACACAAAATTTCGCAATGATTCGATCAATAACCGATCTTATCGTTCATTGACCTGTATATAAGTAGCTTTCATTACACTTCGTTCACCAGAAGAAACACATCCGCCAGGATTCTCGTTCATATTTTTTTTCTTATTGCATTTTTTTTTCTTTTTTCATTTTCTTTCGATTTCCTTTATGTAATGTTCAGTGTGATCCCACGCAGCTGGAGAGGGAGGGAGGGTGGTGGTATCTGTCCCTTGTTCTTGTCTGTGTCGTGTCTTAGGTCCATCTCGGAAATTACTTAGTAGTAGGACGACTCTCTCTCTCTCTCTCTCTCTCTCTCTCTCTCTCTCTCTCTCTCTCTCTCTCTCTCTCTCTCTCGTGTGTGTGTGTGTGTGTGTGTGTGTGTGTGAGGGATGGTTATGCTTACCATCCTTCACAACGCGGTAGTAACAGAGCACCGTCAGTGACAGGTGGTTGCGTCACTGTACCGTCAGTGACAGAGGTGGTTGCGTCACTGTACAGTCTGTGACAGAGGTGGTTGCGTCACTGTACCGTCAGTGACAGAGGTGCTGCGTCACTGTACCGTCAGTGACAGAGGTGCTTGCGTCACTGTACCGTCTGTGACAGAGGTGTTGGTGTCACCGTACCGTCAGTGACAGAGGTGGTTGCGTCACTGTACCGTCAGTGACAGAGGTGGTTGCGTCACTGTACCGTCAGTGACAGAGGTGGTTGCGTTACTGTACCGTCAGTGACAGAGGTGCTTGCGTCACTGTACCGTCTGTGACAGAGGTGTTGGTGTCACCGTAGCGTCTGTGACAGAGGTGTTGGTGTCACCGTACCGTCAGTGACAGATGTGTCACTGTACCGTCAATGCTAAGATCAATTTCAGCGCCTCAGGCAAGGAGAGCGTGGGTAGGGCACCAACCCACCTACTCACACAGCACCACAGCGTCTTGATCCCAAATGCTACACTCTCATCACCGCGTCCACGAAACTCACGCGTTTTATGTAATATGTATATATATATATATATATATATATATATATATATATATATATATATATATATATATATATATATATATACATATACATATAAATCTTTTTTTCCCTCGCTCTCCATGATAGATTACCATCCGTAAAACTGCTCCCAATATTTCAGATAACCACGCTAATGGGCCCACGCTGCTAATATTAATGCTCCGATTTGCATAATGAGCGTTATTTGCATAATTGAAAACTAGCCAACACAAAACTTTTTCTTTCGATGGGCGTATCATGTGTTCTCGACCACTTGACCGAAGTCATCTCACTCGATTAGGCCTGAGGAGGTGCTCAAAGTCTCCAGCTCCCATCAGCGATGTGTGTCATTATGAGCAACAGGCCTGTCATCTGGTGTCGTGGTTACTCGGTATGACTATGTCATAGATGTCTAGGCCACCTGACCTGTAGACCTCGAGGTGGTGGTCAATGACCAAGTCTTCACCATCTCCTCCTCTTCATTTTCAAAGCAAGATTCTCTTTTCCTCAGATGTAGTACCGGTCAGTGTTATATAAGTGGGGTGACATCCCACCACAGACTGACGGTAAATGACGTGACAATGTACCACCACACACTGACGGTAAATGACGTGATGATATACCATCACAAACTGACGGTAAATGACGTGATAATATACCATCACAGACTGACGGTAAATGACGTGAAAACATACCACCACACACTGACGGTAAATGACGTGATAATATACCACCACAGACTGACGGTAAATGACGTGAAAACATACCATCACAGACTGACGGTAAATGACGTAATTGATGGTTTTAGAATGGACTTCACACTACCACGTCATTGGGAATATCATATCCTCTCATCTGTTCATCATGCAAATTCTTATCTCCGTCTTTTTAAGCTTCAAGACCGCGTGTGTCAACCGATGTCTCCACGCATCAGGGGGTCACTGTCTTGACCAGCGGTGCACGTCGCCGGGTGGTGGCTAAGATCATTCCATCAGGTCATGTCAGGTCAGATAGATGTATAGCATTATCTCCTTCATATCAGCGACGAGGAGGAACCCTCATTTATCGCTTCAGTGACGCCATCCCGGCGACCTCCCCACCACCCCTGTGGTCACGTGAGGCCAGTGAACGAACCATCACTCAGTCAGTCTCACAACGGTCTGATTTCTCTGTGGCATCTGCTGGTGCAGCCGCTCATAAACCTAGCTTTGCGAACGTGATGTTTTAAGACGATTTGCCCCATGGGCATGACCTTACGACCCTTGAGCACGCCGATACGACCCTTGAGCACGCCGATACGACCCTTGAGCACGCCCCATACGACCCTTGAGCACGCCGATACGACCCTTGAGCACGCCCGATACGACCCTTGAGCACGCCGATACGACCCTTGAGCACGCCGATACGACCCTTGAGCACGCCGATGCTACCCTTGAGCACGCCGATAGGACTCCTTGAGCACGCCGATAGGACCCTTGAGCACGCCGTTACGACCCTTGAGCACGCCGTTACGACCCTTGAGCACGCCGATAGGACCCTTGAGCACGCCGATAGGACCCTTGAGCACGCCGATACGACCCTTGAGCACGCCGATACGACCCTTGAGCACGCCGATACGACCCTTGAGCACGACAGGACCGAAAATTATTTACGATGGCTTAGCCAAGGCTGTTCAACTGATGAACATGAAAGGCATGATGAAGCCTGCCGTCAACAGGGGTTGAGCCATGGCATGAGCATTGACGTGAGGTGGACCAGACCATCACAAGACGCAAGACGATCTTATGGCCCTGGGGTGCGCACAACCAAACCACAACGTTAAGAGACTGATATCATCTATTCTCCTCCGTCATTCTCAGAATTTTCGACTCCATTGTGTGATACGTTCCTTCAGACTTTTTCATCCTTGGACAATGAGTAGGTTGGTGTAGACACAGCGTCGTCTGCTGCCCGCCAAGCTGCTTTTTCTGGTCTGCTTCATCAAACACTACAGGAGAACAGCCAAGGGACGCCGCAGCGTCATCAGTGTAAAGAAAATGGTGCATTCCGTGGATGCTTAATTCCCTTTATGCCGTAAAGAAGAACAAGAAATAATGTTATTAGCTCACGCTCATGATTACTTCATATCGTGAGGAAGATAATGTAATTATTTTTTATATTAGCTGAAACGGCACGGAAGATGAACGCTTTACTCAAGGCCATCCCATTAACGTTATATATATATAAATAAATATATATATATATATATATATATATATATATATATATATATATATATATATATATATATATATATATATATATATACATATATTGGAAAGGATCACAATTTTGCGCGTGATCAAGATATTCCTATGAGTCCACGGGGAAAATGAAACACGAAAAGTTCCCAAGTGCACTTTCGTGTAATAATCACATCATCAGGGGAGACACAAGAGAGGAACATAACAGTCACATGTTTACCAAATGGCGTCCTAGCTTCGTCTCTTCGATGTATATTAAATGACTGTATATTCCTCTCTTGTGTCTCCCCTGATGATGTGATTATTACACGAAAGTGCACTTGGGAACTTTTCGTGTTTCATTTTCCCCGTGGACTCATAGGAATATATATATATATATATATATATATATATATATATATATATATATATATATATATATATATATATATATATATATATATATATATATATATATATATATATATATATAAACAAACCTAGCCTAAGCCAGGTACCCAGTTTATTGCATATCCTATGGTAAGATGAATATGTAAGTTGACTGTGTGCCGATTTACAATTTATAAGTTGGCTAGATAGAATTCACCCTCAGCGCCACACTGATGGAATGGGACCTACCCTCCATTAAAGGCGTGGCAGCCACTAGCTTCATTATTAATGCCATACATCCAAACTTGGCTGCAGATGAATCATACCGCAACAGTTGACCAAAACGTCTGGCATAGTGAGTGAGCCTGTATCTCAAAGAAGGCGTACTGAAGGTCTGTCTTCTGCATATAAGAATGATCCATGGAATCTTATTTCTTCCTCCTCCTCCTTCACCGTAGGATGACGAGGCAACAGGAGTAGCCCCAGCTGTGCTCAGAACAGTCCGGTTAACATGCTGTACTTCTATGGGTCATGTCTCCATATAGCCAAGGATATGATAGACGGATCATGTCTCTGTCATTTGTATGGTGTATGGGTCATAGTGACAAGACAGTAAGCGATACAGTGTACTGCTTTATGGCATTTTAATGACCACATTGTAGTTTACAGGTCATGACCCCGTGGTACGTGATAAATCACAATCTAGTTTACAGGTCATTTTATAGGTCATGACCTCGTAACACTTGACAGCTCATAGTGTCATCTACAGGTAATGACCTGGTAGTACTTGACAGGTCATAATGTAGTCTACAGGTCATGATCTCGTGGCACATGACACGTCACAGTGTAGCCTGCAGGTTATGACTTCATGGTTATTGGCAGGACCCATTTCGTTAGGACATGGTCTCATGGTAATTGACAGGTTAGAGTTTGTTAGATCATGTCTTCGTGGGACAAGACATGGTTCATTCTCCAGGTCGTAGGCTGTAAACACCCTATAATGCACTGGATTATAGAGTCATGGTGCCAGACTGGTACCAATATACCATAAGCATCAGGTCTACTGGACAAGATGAGGAGCGGGATATGGTGTTAAGGCGTATGAACGTGTAGCATATTCTGTGGTCGAGTGTATAGCACATTGCAGTAGGAGGCAAGACCTGGCTGGTTTACTGAGGTAGACAACCCCACAAAGTAGAGTATATGGCAACAGCTGGTTGGCTCACCGTGTTATGCAGCCCGCAGCACAGCATATAGCAGCAGGAGGCAACACCTGCCTGATTCACTGAAATATACAGACGGCATTACCTGCTTGGTTCACTGAGCTGTATAGCTTGCAATACAGAGTGTGACAGCTGGGGGGCAATACCTAACTTACGTCGCAACAGGTCTACTGGTTCTCTGCCTATGGTGACGGTGGTCTCTGCCTGTGGTGACAGTGGTCTCTGCCTGTGGTGACGGTGGTCTCTGCCTGTTGTGACAGTGGTCTCTGCCTGTGGGGACGGTGGTTTCTGCCTGTGACGGCGGTCTCTGCCTGTGGGGACGGTGGTCTCTGCCTGTGGTGACAGTGGTCTTTGCCTGTGGTTGCGATGGTCTTTGCCTGTGGTTGCGATGGTCTCTGCCTGTGGTGACGGTGGTCTTTGCCAGTGGGGACAGTGGTCCAGCTGTGTGATAGCCCCTCCGAGGCTCATACCGCCCCGTCCTCACTCCTGCACGATTGTGCAGGTTCAGAAGGCTCGCTCTTCTAACCCTATGCGATGTGTAAAGCAACGGAGAAGGACATGAGATGCCTCTCCCTTTATAAGAGGGTCACACTGGTGACCCTCCCACTGTATCGAGGGCCTCTGTGATTCTACCCATCTTCTCGCACAAGTTCCTGGGCACAGATAATGTGTAATCCTTAATTAGAAGATGAGTGACCTTCCACTTCTTAACAGCGATCGTGACAGTGTCTTCCCTTGCCGACGACCGGAGGCGAGACACTCAGCGAGGATGTATAGCTTAGTGCTTCATCATTCCCAGATCAGGTAGTGGGATGGATAGGGTTGGTCTGGTGGCAAGGTGAGCAGCGGAGACTGACGACGAGAAAGCCGAAGTGGAAGGAGGGAGTGAGGGAGGGAAGGAGGGAGGGTCGATGACGACACGACGAGTGCGTGTGGAAGGTCACGTACGTGGAGGAGATGAGAGAGAGAGAGAGAGAGAGAGAGAGAGAGAGAGAGAGAGAGAGAGAGAGAGAGAGAGAGAGAGAGAGAGTCTGTCTGCTGCTGTTGAGGGCGAGAGGTCGAAGAAGGCGAGATGGATAGGAAGGGAGAAGGAGATAATGATAGCGCTAGGTAGAGAACAAGACGAAGGAAAACCCTGATTACGGTTGTAGGACGACACCGAAGGAGGAAAGATGATGATGGCATGAGGTACATAACGAGGAGAAAGAGGAGGAGGAGGAGGAGGGAAGATGATGGCAAGAAGATATCGAGGAAAGGATGATGGTGGGCACTCAGGCACAGTCGATGATGAGGGAGCAAGAGGATGGCAGTGGAGTAGAAACCAAAGGAGGATAGATGATGATGAGGATGATGATGCTGGAGTGAAAACCATAAGGAGAGATGATGGTGATGGAGTAGAAACCACAAGAAAAGAGAAGATAATGGTGTTAGGGTAGAAACCACAGGGAAAGAACAGATAATGGTGCTAGGGTAGAAACCACAGGGCAAGAACAGATAATGGTGCTAGGGTAGAAACCACAGGGAGAGAACAGATAATGGTGCTAGGGTAGAAACCACAGGGAAAGAACAGATAATGGTGCTAGGGTAGAAACCACAGGGAGAGAACAGATAATGGTGCTAGGGTAGAAACCTTAGGAATAGAGAAGACGATCCTGAGAGGGTAGAAACCAATGGAAGATTGATGATGAATCAGGTACGATCAAAGTTAGAATTAGCAGTGGGTAGTAAAGTTATGTGGAAAACTATAACGAACGTAGTGGAGCTACTCAGGTAAACACGTAACGTAGCTATTAATGAACCGGTCATTAGCGAAGACGGAAGATGTCACTAATGACAGCTGCAATTACTGTCAACGTAAGTCATTATCAGGAAGCGCGCCAAAGGAAGGATAGCTCAACTTTTATGAGAGAGACAGCGAGAGGAAACGACAGTAAAGTCTTTTTATTATATTGAGATTCTCCCGAGACTTGTCGTAAACCAGCAGGAAGTGAGGACAACATACGAGGACTGTCAGATACGAGAGGGTACGTGGGAGGACTACCAGAGGTCAGGAGGACGTGGGAGGACTAGCAGAGGTCAAGGGGACGTGGGAGGACTAGCAGAGGTCAGGGGGACGTGGGAGGACAAGCAGAGGTCAGGGGGAAGTGAGAAGACTAGCAGAGGTCAGGGGGACGTGGGAGGACTAGCAGAGGTCAAGGGGACGTGGAAGGACCAGCAGAGGTCAGGGGGACGTGGGAGGACCAGCAGAGGTCAGGGGGACGTGGGAGGACTGTCGGATGCGAAGAGGGGGCATGAAAGGACGATCAGAGGTGAGGGTGACATCTGAGGGCATGTCAGGCAAGAGGGGAGACGTGAGGGGACTATGAGAGGTGAGGACAACATGGGAGGGTTGCCAAATACGAGAGGGATTGGGTGGCTGAGGAACGTGGGAGAGGTATGAGAGGTCAGGGGTACATGGGAGGACTGTCAGGAGCGAGGGGGAGGAAGATGAGTGTTACTGTGATTTATAACGGGACAGAAAACTCATAAATGAATACACATGTTTCATCATTACTCCAGGACCCCGTTCTGAAAGGGTCCTGGGGTTATATCCAGGTCCTGTTTATCCAGGGGGGTTCCTGCCGCTCCAAGGATGCGTTACACCCAGCAGGGCAGCGGCGATTGGGCGGCCTTCCTTGACGTGTGAAGTTCTTTGATGATGCTGCATACTCTGTCCTCAACTAACGATGGTGCAGCCTCGTCAAAGGTGACTTTTCACTCGTTTGTAAAAAAAAAAAAAAGAGAGAGAGAAAAAAAATAGTCACCTCTGCCGAGGGTATGCCATTGTTAGCTGAGGGTACAGAGTACATAGCATCGTCGAAGAACTTCTCGCTTTAAAGGAGTGCCTATTAACCCTGCTGGTGAGTGTAGTGAAGCCTTAGAGTTGCAGGAGCGCCTGGAAGACAGGACTTGGGTAACGCCAGGACCCTCTCTACGTGAAGTCGTGGGGTAATGGATAATGCATATGTGTGTGTGTGTGTGTGCGTGTGTGTGTTAGGGAGAGAGAATTTTACACTCGTGTCGCCCCGTCTCTTATCTTGGTATATATATGTACTGTGTCTTTACTTATATAACTTATATATATATATATATATATATATATATATATATATATATATATATATATATATATATATATATATATATATATGTGTGTGTGTGTGTGTGTGTGTGCACACACACACAGCCAAGCCCAAGCCAGGCAGCCATGTATCTACCAGCCCCGACGCGACGATGAACACCTGGGTTGGGTGTTGGCTGACTGCCATACCTAGGATTCGAACCCAAGTGACTCCGACCCCATGTTGTCCCGTTCTGACTCATGGTCAATAACATTAACCACTAAATGGGTAGTTGTTTGTAAATTACCTATATCTTTTAATTTATACTTATATCTTCATATATGGTCATGAAATCCTAAAAAAAAAAAAAGAAAGTGGCTGGTAGAGGTTGGGAAGTAGTCTAACCATGATCTTTGTTTATCAGTATCTCTGTGCATATCACAGCCTTAAACAGGCTTGTGAACCACCTAACACCATTTATCTACGTATAAAACATCATTTTTATTTTTTGTCATACTTTTCACCATCTCCCGCGTTAGCGAGGTAGCATTAAGAACAGAGGACAGAGCCTTTCAGGAAATATCCTCACTTGGCCCCCTTCTCCGTTCCTTCTTTTGGAAATTTTTTAAAACGAGAGTGGAGGATTTCCACCCCCTCGCTCCCATGACATCATATTTTATAAAATAATTTCATTTATCCCCAGATTACCTTTAATGTATCTGAGTCATTTTTAGGTATTACATTGATTATGGTGACAGCTACGTAGATCCTAAATGTGAGGAGAATACATGAAAAATATCCAAATGGTTCCATAAATCAGTGTAAGACAATACAGAGATCAGCCGGACAGGTACATGGGACAATCTTAGACGATACAGAAGACATCCTGACGGATACAGAGAGAGAGAGAGAGAGAGAGAGAGAGAGAGAGGGGGGGGGGGTTCATGATTACAGAGGACAGAGAACATTGTAACAGATACATGGATATCATGTTAGTCGATCCTGACGGATTCATAGGTTCGATACCAGACGATGCATGAGTGACTTACACACACACACACACACACCATTACCACCCCCCAGCCTGCTATTGGTATAGGCCATTGGGGCGTCAGTCAGTAACCATGGTGCTGGTGGGCGAAGACTCATGAGAGTTAAGCTGGCCGGAAAATATATTCATGACTTTGTTGTCGAGGAGTTCGGTAACCTGAGTCAGTGATTCCCATACCACCATATTGGTAGAAATTAATAGAGAAACTAAAAAAAGGATGGATTAATCCTCTATCCTTACGCAGATATGTTTGTTCACAAAAGAGATGGAATCTAACCAAATCAACAGTTTTTATGGTGTTTATGGTTTATATTAAATGTGTTACAGTGCCGTAACGGTAGGTTGCATTACGTAACACTATAAGACGAGAGGTAATGACGATGGAGCGAAGTGTGTAACGGAGGCCCCAGTACTTGTGTACACAGTCTGCATGACGGGGTTACATGACGAGGTGACATGACGAGGTTACATGACGAGGTCATACAGTCCTGTCATGGATCTCATTCACGCAGGTCTCTACCATAGCACCAGTAGGAGGATCCTTGAGCATTGCACGGAAACGGTGATGCACGATTTCACTGACTTATTTACGTATTTATCACTGTATGAGCGTAGATGATCCACGCTGTGACTCGCACCAAAGAGCGTTTGATTAGATGTGGAAAAAGTGGATGAGCTTACCTGGGCTTATGTCATGACGTCCCTGTTTCAAAGACACCCTCAGCGAGTCTGTGTGCTCGTCAGTGGATGAGAAGTGGAGCAGTCTCGTCAAGGAACTTCTCAATCTATGGAAGACCATTATTTCCCTACTACTGATTTGTAGCGCAACCTTGCTGCTCCTGTAGCCCCGTAAAGGTGGTTGTGAGCATAGTAATCCCAACAGTGTTGTATGAACGTGAGTCCTGAGCCTTGAATGCAAATACAAAAGGAAGAGGATGAACGTATTGGAGATGAAATGCCCGAGGACTGTGTGTGGCGTGAGGCGGATGAGCTGATGGTGTAAGAAATATCACAAATGACATCATAAAAGATAAGTGTGTTAGTAATCGCAATGTGGTTGAGAGTTGACCAAGGTCTTGCTGAAGTTGTTCAGACCTATGGAGAGGATGAGCGAAGAAAGGTTGTCAAAAAAGACTCTCTAAGTCAGAAGTGAAGGAAACAAAGGGAAGGGGGAAACCGAAAAGAAAATGGAAGGCTGGAGTGACGGAGGCTTTGGGGTTTAAGAGCCTGAACATTTATGAGGGTGAGAGGCGTGTGTGGGATGAAATGAACGGGATCGATGTGCTCCATGGGAGGGGGGAGCAATAATCTGTCCATGGGCACATAGTGTGTGGGGTTTGATTATGTACACAGCGGTACATTCTGGTTTTACTACATTATTCATGACAGTTAGAGTGTACAAGTAAGCAAATGCGGTCGTTGTACTTTTAAACCTAATGCTACCTTATAAGGCGAGAGAAAAAGATACACACACACACACACACACACACACACACACACACACACACACACACACAAATAGGGGCGAGCGGAGCCATGTAAGCGGTTGTGAGTCATAAGGTTGAAGAGACGAAGGTTCTGGGAGTACTGAAGAATGTGTGCAAAGACGGCAAAATCCATATGAAGGCACAGTAGTTCCGATAAAGCTATATACGGATGCGAGGCATGTGCTAGAGATGAGGATGTACGGAAGGGAATGGAAGCGTTGGGAATTGAACGTTTGAGGATAATAGTGGCGCGAGGTGGTTTGAGTAAATGATGCAAGGGTAAGAGACAGGCGTGGTAAAGAGTGTGGTTGAAAGAGCTGAAGAGGGTGTGCTGAAATGGTCTGGTCCTATGGAAAGAATGAGTGAGGAAAGGTTGACAAAGAGGATGTATGTGTCAGAAGTGGTGGGAACAAGGAGAACGAAGAGACTAAACTGGAGGTGGAAGGATGAAGTGTAAAAGAATTTTAGTGATCAGGGTCCGAACATGCAGGAGGGTGAAAGGCGTGCACGGAATAGAGTGAATTGGAACGATTTGGTATACTGGGTTCGACGTTCTGTTAATGGACTGAACCAGGCCATGTGAAGCGTCAGGGGTAAACCATAGAAAGGTTTGTCGGGCCTGCTTGTAGATCAGGAGCTGTGTGTGTGTGTGTGTGTGTGTGTGTGTGTGTGTGTGTGTGTGTGTGTGTGTGTGTGTGAGTATGTCATTTCAAAAACGTCTTCCTCGAAGAGCCTGAGGTTTCGTGACTCGAGACAGTGTTCAGGTGAGGTGCTGGGCCCCACCGTATCTACTGAGCCTCACCTTATCTGGTGAACACACCTGTCTGCACCTCAGCACATCCTGCCTCCCTGATATCACAACCTGCTGTCTGAAGTGATGGTTATCAGTGGCAGGGGTAATCTGCGTTGCACCGCACCAGAGCATATTCTCCCTCACGACAGCATATCCAGCCTGCGTGAGGCAGCATGCCATGCTTTCACGACAGCATAACCAATACGGACGACAGCGTACTTTAACTTCCAGGAAAGCGTTGTCACCCCTTGCATGACAGCCTACTCAACCTACATATACCCTGCATGCTCAACAGCATACTCTTCTACAGCGACAGCATACCTTACCTGCACGACAGCATACTCTGCCAGTAAGGCAGCATACTCAACCCGCAAGAACAGCTTACAATGCCAGCACGGCAGCATAAACTACCCGCACGCGAACCTGGCCAACCCTGCCAGCAAACTGCGCAATAATTACTAATAACCATAAATTGGACTCATGGTGTGGAAGGCTAAAGACCTTTCCAGTCGAGCAACTCCTTCTCCTCCGCTCCAGTTCTCCAGCGACACTTAGTCATGGAAGAAAGTTGGCGAGGATGGTCGTTCAGAAACTCGCCACACGACTCTACAAGCCAGCAGGTGACTAAAATGCTCGGAGACTTCTCGCTTTTGTGGACACTGTGGAGACGACCTAATCTGAATAGATATTTCCCGCGTCTGGTATATAATTCAACACCTCTTCCTGGTGGATAATTTTGAGTATTTTCTTCACAAAACTTAATTTCAATTCTCCTCATTTAACGTGATACATCTCACTGTCAGAAACATACGATGTCATATTGGCTGGAAAGGTTAAGAACGATGAGCTTCACCCAGAAATGAATAGAGGATTGTTTAAAGTGTCGTGAGTGTTTATAGACTCTACTCCAGAAGGTGAAATGGCTGTAGAAAGAGAAAGAAACGAAGAGAACAAAGAGAAATCCACACCTTCGGTGAGCGAGAAGTGAAGGAAATAATCCGTATGAAACATGAGTAATGTAACAGCATTCATCATTCGCGTCGCATATCGAGAAAACTTAATTAATCTTGAGGTAATAGGAATATCATCTTCCCCGCCCACACCACCTTGAACATAAGGTGGTCGGTCATGTAAGTGAACCATAAAGACAACTTGGCTGAACTTCCTGGAGTTCCCTGAGGCGCGTAAGTGCTTATTGCAACTGACTAACTTGGTTACGCCTATTTCTTCCCTGTTATTGAATTAGCTCCTCTCTGGCAGACCGTTAAGAGAGCTGATGATGGCCACTACTTTCCTCCACCTCACTATAAACTGAGCCCATCTGCCCCAACAAACTTGTTTCTTTGCAGCCGGCACCAGTATGGTTACGTCTTCAGGGCGGCGCCGATATGGTTGCGCCTTACAGGCTGCACACACCACCATGGCCTCGTCTTACAGGCTGCACACTCTACCATGGCCTCCTCTTACAGGCTGCACACACCACCATGGCTTCGTCTTACAGGCTGCACACTCCACCATGGCCTCGTCTTACAGGCTGCACACACCACCATGGCTTCGTCTTACAGGCTGCACACACCACCATGGCCTCGTCTTACAGGCTGCATGCACCACCATGGCCTCGTCTTACAGGCTGCACCAGTATGTATCCGTCATACAGGCTGCCCTAAAATGGCTCTCTCGCACGGGCTGCAATACACGGCTCCATCGCAAAGGTCACAGTAATATATCAGGCTTCCAGCCGACACCAGTATTGCTTTAATTGCAGGAAGCATCGGTGTGTATTGATGGGTTTGTAGGACGCGTGACAGAGCCACTCACAGGTCCACACTGCTGCAGCTAGACCCGGAAAGGTCGAACCTCGCTCCGTGTCTTGAAGGTCATGTTATTACGTCTGTCCTTTTGGTGTTCCAGTCTCTCTTTGTCTTCCAGGTTGCGCTGTGGTGATTGCGTCATACCACAATGGTTCGGTGTGTCTCAAAGGTCACTCAACTATGTCTCTGTCTATAAGGAACTCCGACTATGCCTGTCTTTCAAAAGTGTCACCACTGTGCCTTCGTTTTAAAGGTGTCACCACTGTGTCTTCGTCTTTAAGATCTCCCCACCGTTTCCTTATCTTGAAGGTCGGTGCACGTCATCAGTTTCTTTAAAAGGTCACCTTCACCTTCCTCAGCCAACTTCTATCCTCCGCCTTGCATAGCCACACTGTCCCTCCCTCCACCTCTACATCTACATTCTCTGTCCATCTCGAGAATCCATATTTCTACCTATCTTTTCTTATATGCACACACACACACACACACACACACACACACACACACACACACACACACACACACACACACACATATATATATATATATATATATATATATATATATATATATATATATATATATATATATATATATATATATATATATTTATATATACGAACAAAGTGTATAGGAACACGCACCTTTATAGAACATACAAACCTCCAACTGCCAGGATCGAACCCGGGACCCGTGTGCCACACAATGTCTCGGGTTCAATCCTGGCTGTTGGAGGTTTGTATGTTTTATGTATATATATATATATATATATATATATATATATATATATATATATATATATATATATATATATATATATATATATATATATGCCTGGTGCATCCTTTTTATACATCCTAGCAACCACCTGATGTGTTCTACATGGCCGCTGTCATACACCTGTGGTGAAGGAGGTGGGCGGGAATGGCGTTTCCCCCTGACTAACTACACGGAGCGGTAACAAGACTCGGGCAGAAGGAGGCATACTTAGCCCCCTGTCAGCTGGGCCGAACGTGACCACCTATACCACCAACGCCTTCCATAAACTTAACTGTCTGGCGGGGAAGTGCTACACTCCGGCAACATGAATCCAGTTACCAGTTGCTTCCACGCTGTTCCTTATATCTTCGTGGGTAGGATGCCTTTGCATTGAGAGGAAAGACTCACTCCGGGAGAAGAGAAGCTGCTGCCAGGACACTTTAAGTTACTCCGAGTTTGAGAAAGAAAAAAAAGTCTCTCGACAGACTGTTGTCAGAATTATTCAGTCGAATGTTTCCCCTTTTCGTCAGCTGTTTACCTGGTTATGTATCGGTCTGGCACTTGATTTTATACAGCGTGGAGCTGCCAGCACACTGGAGTCGGGCGAGAGGCTATCATATCCAATAGATGGCCATCTGGGGCGGAGTGGCAATCACACTTAATAAATAGCCAGCTGAGGCACGCAGGCGGTCATCCATAAATGGCCATCTGAGGAAAACATGTTGCCATCACACTTTAAAGACGGTCGACTGAGGCAGGCAGGCAGGCAGGCAGCTACGTCTCTGCTGATGTAAAGCCTCGTAGCTCACCGAAGCACAGAGTCTTATCGGTGTTGAATTATATAGACCTCCAGAGGTCCATTAGCACAAGCGAGTTGGATGGAATTGGAATCTAAATCAAAGGAGTTTTTTCCCTCGGAAATCAGCCATGTAAGGATACACAAAATTCCAATGACCTCATCATTACAGTCTTCCTCTAAGCCTATCATAGGTAATGAGGATGCGTTGCCTCTATACCATCCTGGAAACAAATGACAGTCAAAGCAGATCTCATTTCTAACTTCCTGAAGAAGAAGAAAAAAGGAGACAATTTTCTTGAGACAATTTCACAATTTGGGAAGAATTCTTACGTAGAGAGAAGGTTTAGAAATTGGTGGAAATATACAGTACAACCTGAATACTCGACTCATAACACTCACAGGTTGAAAAATGAAATGTGATAACGGATCTCCGAACAATTACAGAGGGTAATTGATCAAACAGTATCACATACATGCTATAGTTAGTCCTTAATTGGGGTAATTATCCAGGTGACGTGACGAGGAAATCAATATACAACTCATATTTCCGAAGTTTTATCACACGACACTGTTAGAGAAAATATCGGGCGATGGTAAATAAAAGATTACCAAGAGTGGAAACTTGGTACTCGAAGCTGGACGATTGATTTCTCTGTAAAAGATAGATAGATAGATAGATAGATAGATAGAGAGAGAGAGAGAGAGAGAGAGAGAGAGAGAGAGAGAGAGAGAGAGAGAGAGAGAGAGAGAGAGAGACTTTGTACCATCGCCCCGAGGGAAAGAGTAGAAGTAAGAACGAGGAAGTCTTAATGCGCGTGGGACTTAACATCAAAGACTTCTACTTGAAGTATTCTCATTACTAACAGTCCACTGGACATTATGAGGACTGTTTACCTCCACGAAGTCCCGTCCTTCACAACCATAACGGTATAGATAATGATTCTGAAACGACTAAACTGTAAAATAAGCGACACTCTGACCACATCCACCCAGCTCTCACAGGAGGCGTCTCTTACATTGTCGGAGAAATTAGCGAATGGATCTTTTGGTCGACAGAAAATGGTGAGAGTGCCTCCTCGCAGCACTTCACACGAATTGCCTCCTATAGTGAGTAAAACCTTCACATTAGCCAGGGGTAGAGTTACACCTGACTCATTGAGGGTGGAAGGAAGACCAACATGTGTCGTCATAATACCCTTTTTTAAGACGTGTGTAACTTTCATTGACCCTCATAGTGTGTGTGTGTGTGTGTGTGTGTGTGTGTGTGTGTGTGTGTGTGTGTGTGTGCTCATGGCATATCAAGAGCGTAACATAAACAGTCACCCGTAGTAATTACAGGAAACCCAGCTATACACGTCTATAGCTCTTCAGATAGACGACCGAGGTAGAGTGTACTCTAAAAGGGTGTTCAAAACAGCTCTTTATCTTATGACCAAGTGGAATGGGGTCGGGCATGACATCATGATATCTTACAGTCGCTTCAGAAGATTCAGGTGTTGTGTGGGTATCCGCTAGACCTACTGACACGTCTCCTGCCTCATTTCAGGAACGTTTTTAAAAAGTCTCAAGTGATTCACCGCATCATATTCGCCATTTCCCGCGTTACCGAGGTGGCGTTAAGAACAGAGGACTGAGCCTTAGAGGTAATATCCTCACTTGGCCCACTTCTCCGCTCCTTCTTTTGGTAAATTAAAAACGAGAGGGGAGGATTTCCAGTCCCCCGCTCCCTCCCCTTTTAGTCACCTTCTGCGACTCGCAGGGAATACGTAGGAAGTATTCTTTCTCCCCTATCCCCAGGGATATATATATATATATATATATATATATATATATATATATATATATATATATATATATGACACGGCTGTCTCATGTAAGCAACACTTTAGAAAGTGTAAGTGATTCACCGTACCGCATGCCTTGGAAATATCAAAAATGAGTGGAATGAAAAATTGTAGCGAGGTGGTAGTGCCACCTGGGCGTGTAAAATGAAACTCGTAAATGTTTACTTCACTTGACGGGAAGTCAGTTTAGCACGTAATCGATCAAACTGTTTATTCGTCTCTGAAGCGCAGTTGCTTCTACGGTTGTCAGGTGTGTGTCGTGACTGGTGTTCGTGGGGGGAAGAGATCTTTTAGATAGTCTAAAGTTCAAAGCATACGGTCACGTTCTGTGGGTGAGAAAAGCCAGAAATATACGTACAGACATACACTCAGTTGTGGTACTCCATGGAGTTAACATACATAACCTAACTTTACATCTGTATAGCGTTCTCAACCAACGATAGAGGTATGGCTCTGAGGGGTTTAACAACCAGAGAAAGTGTGAATATAGGTATGACCAGAGTCTAGGGCTTAACAACCAGAGAAAGTATGAATATAGGTATGACAGAGTCTAGGGCTTAACAACCAGAGAAAGTGTGAATATAGGTATGACCAAAGTCTATTTTTAAGAGTTCTTAGCTCATGACATCTATCTGTCTTCTGAATGTGGGATTAACTGGAATAGCCCAGTAGACTTTTCCTCCATCTCTCTATTCATCACCCGAGAGTTCGTAAAATTCCTCGTCGACTTTTCTTTTGATCTAACGCTTGAGGTCTTCTTCCTCTTCGATATTTACATCTGGTCGGCGATACTGCTCCTCGTATTGGAAAACGAGCAGAAATCTGAACGGTGAAAAAAAAAAAGAAATATATATCTGACTTTTTTTTTTATCCGTGAGAGATTTTTGAGGTGGTTTCCTATGCACACATATATAAATAAAAAGAGGATAGATAGACATCTGAGGGTCTGGAGGCGTCTTCGTTTTCCCCCAGCAAGTCCTGCATGAATCGCCTGGCTCACATCACAAGACCTGCAGCCACCACGCCCACCATGCAGCCACCACGCCCACCATGCAGCCACCACGCCCACCATGCAGCCACCACGCCCACCGTCTTCCCGTAAAACGCCGATTTCTCCCGGGCAAACACCATTCCAGTCACCAGTCAAAGAGCGTGGAATTCGATGAACTCTCTCTCTCTCTCTCTCTCTCTCTCTCTCTCTCTCTCTCTCTCTCTCTCTCTCTCTCTCTCTCTCTCTCTCTCTCTCTCTCTCTCTTTCTCTCTCTGGGTAGGTGGGAGGCAGCAGCCACCGACTAGCGTGACGTGGGGGGATGATACCCACCTGTGTGTTGGGGGGGTGGATGGTGAGGCGTTAGTGACGGGTGCGGCTGTGAGCCAGCCAGCACTTCAGTGGCTGTCGAGTGTGTGTGTGTGTGTGTGTGTCATTCCTTTGACCCGAGTGGGTATCTTATCTCTCTCTGCCTCTCACCCCCCCCCCCCCCCCCCCCCCCCCCCCACTTGTGAGCCGCTGGCTTCCAGCTCACAAACGTGCTCCCTCTCCTTGAAGACACGTCACACACGACTCGCGTTCTCCGTAATTCTCTCTAATTTTCCTGCCGTGAGCGCTGCGCGTTTAGCCCTGCCCTCTTGGCAATATCTCATCGTCAGTACTTATAAGTGACGAGGTATCCCATATCTCGACGTATAACCGACAGAGAAGAGAGAAAGGTATATGATAGTCTGCGCACGTCAACAAAATTTAGGTATAAGGGAACAAGCACTGGACCTCCACCCATCTCAGCAAGGAGGAGACGGAGAGTTATAAACGCTAAAGGAACACCGTGGAAAGGACCGACAGTATATCAGACAGAAATATATGCCAGCCAAGGCAGGAAGCATGTGAACGGCCATTTCATATACGACCAGGCGAGATAAGACTCGTGCATGGAATAGCGACAGAAACATTCAAACGAAAACTTGCCCTGTGGTTGAAATCAGTCCCAGATGAACCTCTACAATAGCTAATCACAGTGGCAGGAGAGGAGAACAGTGGTATTCATCCAGCAACTCGTGGTGATGTGAGCGGTGTTTGTGCCTCCTTTCGTCATCGGTTCGTCTCACTTCTCATACCGCCCATCACAAGCTGGCTCAAGACGACCCGCTGGTCCGTTGCTGCGCTTCCAGTCCCCTCGTGCTCCTCCGCATGGCTAACGGAGGTCGTCTCCATCCCAACCTTAAAGCCTAGAACACCTCCCTGCAGCAGTCCGCAGAGCTAAGGAGAGATAGATAGATAGATAGATAGATAGAGAGAGAGAGAGAGAGAGAGAGAGAGAGAGAGAGAGAGAGAGAGAGAGAGAGAGAGAGAGAGAGATTTTCACTACCTCTCGTAGAAGAAGGGTTGGGCAAAACTCTCACACGTTCTTCATCATCCCGTCGGCTGTCGCCAGGAAACAACCAACCCCCCAACATTCCATGATAACAGGTAATTCTCCCTTGTTAATCAACGCTGGAATAACAGTGACAGCTCCCAGGATAAACAATTAACGAGCGGAGGCGCTTTGAATAATGATGATAATAACGCGTCCCTCACCGTCCGCCCGCCCGAGTTACAAATAACGCCCACACGCGCAGAAGCGACCCAAATGAAGCTCAGGAGTCGACCAGAATCACTAACGCGGTGCTTACGGTGCGCATTTAGACGCAAATATTACGTGAACTCTTACGAGGATGATCATCTGGGAGGTGAGGTGGTGGTGATGGTGGTGTGGGGTGGCGGGGTGGTTGTTGACGGCCTGTACCGTGTGGCATACGGAACACGGGCAAGGCAGAGGAAGTAACATGGGGTGTTGGTGGTCCCGTGTGCCGTGTGTAAGAGGACACGGTCGGTCCATGGATTCACGAAGCAGACACCTAACGAGGGAAAATCAAAGCAGGAAATTTTGTTTAAGCGCGCTTTCGTGTATTTCAACCCAACTACGGAAGGAACTAGTAACCAATCACAGATGGAGGAAAATATACAGAGACACCAGTAGATGTCAATAGGATCACATCTTACACGAACTAGAGCAGTACAGGGAACGAAGAGCTGTCAATAGGCTGAACCAGGGCATAAGAAGTGGTCGAGGGAAACAGCAAAAAGGTTTGTAGGGCCTGGCTGTGGATAGGGAGCTCTGTTTTCTTTATATTATAAATGATAGTTAGATGATTGATGTCAGGAAATAAGGCTATATCTGTGTCTGTGCTTGACGCTACCTTACTAACGTAGGAAACGGCACACACACACACACACACACACACACACACACACACACACACACACACACACACACACATTATATATATATATATATATATATATATATATATATATATATGTATATATATATATATATATATATATATATATATATATATATATATATATATATATATATATATATATATGGCCTGTCTGATCTCTGCCGTGGTGGCCTGTGTCAGGCAGTCCACACAAACACATATCCCATTTCAGACTTCTTTTTTTCCCATCAATTCATCTTCAGTGAATTACACATAAATTTCGTCTTCAAATGATAGGTTGATCACACAACAATTTCCTTCTTCGAAACCACCCTGAACCTTCTCTGGAGGAAACTTATAACTAGATGCACTGGGACTATTGTCTCATTACCTAACTTGCAGACCCTCTTGGGCCTACTTGAGAAATAGTTTTCTTTCTCACTCCTGTAACCCTACTGACTCCGTTCGATATCTGAACTAGTGAGTTCCTACCTCACAATACCCATACGAAAGAATATATATATATATATATATATATATATATATATATATATATATATATATATATATATATATATATAGGGGATAGGGGATTAAGAATACTTCCCACGTATTCCCTGCGTGTCGTAGAAGGCGACTAAAAGGGGAGGGAGCGGGGGGCTGGAAATCCTCCCCTCTCGTTTTTTTTTTAATTTTCCAAAAGAAGGAACAGAGTGGGGCCAGGTGAGGATATTCCAAAAAAGGCCCAGTCCTCTGTTCTTATCGCTACCTCGCTAACGCGGGAAATGGCGACTAGTTTAAAAGAAAAAAAAAAAGTATACATATATGTATATGTGTGTGTGTGTGTGTTACAGTTTGGCGGGGGAGTTTGTGGGGTGGTGTTAACGTTTGGCGGGGGAGTTTGTGGGGGTGGTGTTAACATGTGGTGTTCGAGCTTCTCTTTGTGTTGACGTTTGTTTACTGTCTTCATGTTTGCCTAACTAAATTATTTCCACGTTCTTTCTTTATTCCAGTTACTCTGACACTTTTCTTAACAGCTAACTCCAACCCCTAACCATGGAATCGTTATGATAATTAAGCCAATAGCGCACCGTAACATTACCAGAATTTTGTGCAGGTTTATCAAAAATTGTCCCCACGACAATAAGAATACCTTCATACAACATATTTTCATCCCTCACACTTGGTATTCATATACCAATTCATTTAACTTTCATTTTGAACTCGACTTGTTCACCTTTCAACAAATACCTTTTTTTTCTGTTATCTACAATTTTCATTTTACACTCATGTTTGCCTTTGAGCAAAGTGATCACTTAACAGCTCAGACGCATTTAAATACACTTGCTGGAATTTCCTCCATATTGAAAAAAAAAAAGAATTGTATGATTTAGTCTTGTCCATCTCACATGTGTCGACTCACCTATACCAAAAAGTCTTTACATTGTCACTGGACACTAAGATAGTTTGCAATATATTTCAGTCATATCTACATTGTCATGGACGCTAAGATACTTTGCAATATATTTCAGTCATATCTACATTGTCATTGGACAATGATACTTTACAATATATTTCAGTCTATATTTTGAGTTCTTTTACTGCCATGGTTGTTGTGTCCCGCATCTAAATTACCACCGAGCATATGATATAATCAAACAAGATGGAATCTGGCAAATCTTCAAGTACCAAATCATTTGCATGTATGTATACATTAAATATGCACATTGCTCCACCATCCACATGAATATTGATATACAAATATTATGTACCTCTATAACTACAATGGATAGTAGCTAATTTTGATAAATGGGATTAACCCTCTAAGCATTATCATTCTAAATCAGTTTCGAACTCAAAGCACATATAACCTTTTAACCTCTGAGATGTATTAACAAAACCATCTTACTGCAGAGTAACTATGTCATTAACACAAAGGAAGGAACATCTGCGGACCTCATCAGTAAACTATTGACATTCCATAGAATAATACGAAGTCTATTTAGAAACTATTCTCTCAATAGTTTGCCTCATTGAAGCGCTGTTCATTTCCTTTTAGGACAATGAATGTCATCAACAAATGAATGTAAAATACAAGTCATATCGCCAATCACTCTTTCATCTCGTATTATCATCCTTCCAGAGGAGCAAAGCATTACCAGACACCAGCTTTCAGCCTAACGGATTCATTAGTCACAGTTCATTATAGCCCGTCTCCTTGGCAGCCATCCCACCTAAGGAGACCCAATGTTTTACACTCTTCCGTGCCTCTCAGAATTACCTCCCTCAGGCCTTTAATGTCTTTACGACGATCTCTTATCATTTCAGCACTTTAAGACATTTCAGAGATAATCCTCTCTCATTGCATTTTGTTTCAGTCTTTCAACACTAGCTATAATGTCTTGTTTACATCTTTCTTTTTTTCACTTGTTTCCCATACGTTATCAAAGCTTAAGCCACTGTTAGCGTCTGTACATAATTCATTAACACTGGTCTACTGAAACTATCGCATTACCTTTTTGGTTTCAAATGCCCTACGTGAGGTCTTTTCTTAGAGCATGCCCATCACCCCACTTACTGCACTCATGACGCAAAAGATTCACTTTATATAAAGTCTCTTTCATATATACATATATATATTGGAACTATGTAGTATACTGGAAACGACGAGCTGTCAATAGGCCGAACCAGGGCATATAAAGTGGTCGAGGGAAACCACAAAAAGGTTTGTGGGGCCTGGCTGTAGTAAGGGAGACCTGTTTTCTGTGCGTTATACATGACAGCTAGAGAGGGGCTGTGAGCGATGAGGCCTTTTCTACGTCTGTTATGGCGCTGTTTCTCTTACGTGGGAGGAAGCATATATATATATATATATATATATATATATATATATATATATAGTTTGAACCTGTCAGTCGGTTGGCTATACCTATCGCAATAACCATGTAACCCACCACCCTTAAGACGGTCACTTTCTGTAGTGAAAACATTTTTACTTTCATTAGTTTTTTTGGGGACCTGTTGCGTGGCAGACTTGGCCAGCTTCATGCTGAATACTCTCAGTTGTAAAAGAAAGCACAAATGGCCGTGTGCTTCACAGTTATCTCAGTAGAACTTGTTAAATGAAATAAAAACCTGATAATCAAATTGAGGAAACCTTGTAGGACTTGTGTGTCCTGGTGAAAGTGCAGGAGAGACAAGACAGCTCTTGTAGCGCCCACAGGCAATGTCGCCATCATCACCTACACCGTACATGTGACGAACACTCTCCTTCGTCAGGCGAAGACAGAGTAAAGGCACTGGATCCCCGAGGAACCCCGAGATACTGCTCCTGTAGGAGAGAGAGTCTTTGTAGGTTCACCGACTGCAGAATGCTGTAAGAGGAGAAACCTGCTAACGTAGTAGACTGGAAGGGAGCTCTTCATCAACGGAATTTAATTAAAGGTCAACATGTCTTTTGTGTGTGACGACTGTATGGCTCGTCCACTGAGGGAGTATACATGGGCGAAGCGATGAAGAAGGAGGCCTTAGTGTTTAGGTCTTCCTTTATCTATTTTCTCACTCCTTTGGAGCAAGACACTAGTTTTTGCTATGCTTGCTTCCTCTCCACGACATTCAAAATTTTGCTCCATTCCTTCATTTTTGTGGGGGTAGAGAGCAGAGTGACTTTGAAGTCTGTCATTTAGCTCAGTTCAGTATACCCAGACGCCTTTCGTTTTATTTCATTTAGGGATTTTGGTTCTCATGTACAATAGAGGTTAAACCCTAAAACGTATATTTTGGTCTGCTGCTTCCTACAATCTCAGACAAGACAGATACTTTTCCATGATGCCTTGTACATGATGAATATGTAATTTGAGAAATGTTTACAGTTCTATCGGGGTCAGAATATGCTAGAATTTTGTTTGGGAGAGAAACATTATCTCGGTAATGGTCAGAATCATGAGCACTAATGACAAGATTTTGCTAAAATACAGGGGCTAAGCGCTCAGTACTCACCATAGGAAAATGTAGAGTTACGAAGAAAAACCCCATGCGAGTTACGTGTTTTTAAGCGTATGAGAACGAGAAACTGTATGTTGGTGGAGGGAAAGCCAGCAGCGTACGTGTGGGTGTGGTAGAAAGAAAACATAGCCTCCTGGGCCAAAGGAGTGACGTATGACAACCACTGAAGTGCTGGTTCATTGCGCATGCTCCACTAACACCACCGATACCCAAATGGGTAACACCGAAAATACACCTCCATGGTCGGTGAATGTCTACCACCTACAACCTACCAAGGAGGGTGTGGTGATGTGAGGGAAGGTGTGGTGACCAGGGAGGGAGGGAGTGGCAGTTGTGTGGGAGATGTATCGGCCAGAGAAGGGAGGAGTGGTGGTGGTGAGGGAGAGTGTGGTGGCCTGGGGGTGTGAGGGTGTGGTGGCAGCGAGGTGTGAGCATAGGAGCGAGCAGAAACAAGAGGGGTTTGGAACCTGCTAATATCAAACGATGAGATACTTTTAAACAAACTCCCAGTGTAACATAACCACGCGTACATGAATTCATGATATCAAAAGTGGAAAAAAAAAAAAAATCATTTTTTTGAATGTCGCTGTTGAAGATTTGCTCCGTATCATGAATGCTACTACATACAGTATTGGACGTCATCCTCCCGCATGGTGTGTGTGGGAACCTCTATACAGAGGAGCATTGCACGTCTTGCTACCCACCACTTGTCATAGCGTCAGGTGAGGTGGTGTTTATAGCATCGTATCTTACAGATCCCGATGCTCGTATCTTTCACCTTTACTTGCGCGGTCTGATCTCTGGGGTTTATTGTCTTAAACCGTAGAAGCGAAGGTGTTGCAGTCATAGAGACGTGTAGATATCTAGTATATGGCCAAGATATGATTATCTTATGGAAAGGTCAGTAAAAAATAAAACCTAACCAAGCTAAGCTGGCTAACCTAACCTAGCATAAACAAGCAAAGCTAGCTAACCTAACCTAACCTAACCAAGGTAAGCTAGTTAACCTAACCTAACTAAGGTAAGCTAACTAACCTAAGGTAAGCTAGCTAACCTAACCAAGCTAAGCTAACCAAACTAACCTAACATAGCCAAGTTAAGCTAACCAAACTAACCTAACATAACCAAGCTAAGTTAACCAATCTAACCTAACATATCCAAGTTAAACTAACCAAACTACGCGAGCTAACATAACCCCAGCCTGACCAAGTTCAGTTAGCTTACCTAACCTAACCTAAGGATGTGCTATGTTAGTACATGTGTATTGCCCGACGAATGGTATTCGCTTAAATTTCTTCATCATACAGTATATCCACAAGTGTTATATGGGTTCCGCGCATTACCTGTTCATAGTCCTCTCTGCATTCATATATGTGTGTAATTCGTGTTTGTATGTGTTATTAGGAGAATAGTACACCCGTTCGATCGCTAAACGTTATGTGTATACATTTCAACCTTCCTGTATTCCCATATTTATATTTCCTAATTTACACCAGCTACCCATTATCTATCAGCCTGAGAGGACTGAATAACAGCTAGATAATCTATGAGCCAGCTGCCTCGTCCGTGATTCGAACCGGGGACCATGAGAGCCATGGGTCGCCTACACTAACCACTGCACCACGGAGACCCGTAATTGTGTCTATCAGTCCGTGTCTGTCTATTCTTTTTTTAAATTTTCATATGTACGTTCTGTTAAACATTTTTTTTTTTGGCACAGTAGCAGTATTAATTGTTGAACTGTGTACATAAATTGCTGAATGCGAAATAGTGCATATCATGCATGTCGAGTTTTGTGTGTAGAATAATTACAGAGCAAATAAAGATCATTTTCTTTTTCTTTTTTTTTCCGTTTTGATATAATTGCTTCCGCTATTCTCTCTCTTTTAGCTTCACGCTCCGGAGGTCAAGAGTTTAAATGTTTTAAAGGACATAGGTTAGTACGTCAAGAAATATGAGGTGGGAAGAATAAGATAAGAGAATGGCATACGATTATCGTCCACGATAATGTTAACTTAATCACTTGGAATTATCATGTATCGTTATAATAACAACGTTCATATAATCATAATGAATTACCTGAAATCATCGTATATCAAACTACTGTCGCTTATAAACGATGCGTGGAAGTTAGAACAAGTCTTTAAAGCTCTCACCCTAATTAAAATAATTACGAATTTTAAATAGAAATACTAAATGATACGAAAAAAAGAGCATGGTTATTACTGTTACCCCTTTACATAGCCCCATTTTCTAAAAGAAGTTTCTCATTTTCTATGATTTCTTCACATAGTTGGGCAGCGCGCCGCAGGATGACGCTCTATGTGTAAGTGGCTCTCGACGGCATAATAAAGTTAAAACGAATGCGCCTGAGTTACGCTTCCATCGTGTATCTTCTTCGGGCAAACGGCAGCAGTGGGAAAGATCCCGAAATAACTCGTTCCCTTGTGTTTCGTTTTGAGCTTTTTATCGCTGCCTGGTGTTATAAAGATGATTATCTCGAGCACATTACACTGGTATTCATCCTAAAGATGAATAACTTACTTTTATATATTGTCTCTTAATACTTGGCCTCAAAATGTGGCGCCAAAAAATTATTTCGAGAGTCGCGTACAATTTTTCGATTCGATATCGGAGAGGTGGTGACCATCCCACGGGTCTTCCTTCCTCCACCACAGTCTTGAGTGATTGTGTCGTGTGTGGCGCGTCGCGTTACCCGGGGGACAATACCCACGGTTGTGTAATTAACCGTGTGTGATTTCCTATGTGTCACGGGTCTGTCACTTGGAGCTGTACATTCGTGTAGACTCTTTTTTAACTTTATCGTATAACTTTATTCAAACTTTTCGTGTACTCTCAAAGTGCCATTAACTCTGTGCGTGTTATGTGTGGCCTTGTGTCGTTCAGCAGAAATCAGGGATATTATCTGCAAGAAAAATAAACATTTTGGAAGTACAGCATAATGATCTATTGGTCAACGAACAGCCAATTCAAGTATGAGAATTCAGACACCCCCCTCCCGCTGCTCAAAGGTAATTGGTTCATTTTCTTACGTACTGTATTGTAGTATTTTATCTAGTTTTGGATGGTGACGACTCGATGTATATCGTTTAAGGTTAACCCTTAGCCTAATTGGTTAGGTTAGGTTAACCCTTAAGCCTAATTGGTTAGGTTAGGTTAACCCTTAAGCCTGATTGGTTAGGTTAGGTTAACCCTTAAGCCTGATTGGTTAGGTTAGGTTAACCCTTAAGCCTGATTGGTTAACACCGAGTTTCGTTGGGCGGGTGTGTATTGTTTAGAGAGCAGGCAATGAGGGTTAGGTTATCCTCTCTATTATTTTTTTTTTCAGTTGAGTGGTTAGGAAGGTGTGGAGGAGTGGGTTTGGACGTGGCAGGGAAGTGGTAAATGGGGAGGATCAGGGGAATGTATAGTCGAGAAATGTGCAATATATTTATAAAGAATGGAGATGAATGATATAGGTGTTATACATGAGTGTGGCTAGTTTCCTCGGTACGTAGTTTTAGTATCTGATGATGTTGTACGCCTGGCAGACCGGGAGCGAGGGGGAGGGGGGTGTAGTGATGTAGTGTGGCGGCGTGCGAAGGAAATTGCCCAAGCTAAGCTTTGTCAACTTTGTATAGCGATTGATAACTATTGAGTCTGGCTGCCTCTAAACAAGTGTGGGTGTTCGAGGAATGCATTGTTCTAGAGACCATTCATTTGAGAGGCGTTGTCTGCGCAAAAGATATCCTTCCATCCATGCTCGTGTTTTCTACTGGAAGGGGAAATGTCTGCTGTTTGGGTTATAAACAACGATGGTAGCAGGACCTTGCCTTGGGGGAACCCTGCTTTGTAACGAAAATTTCGATGACATTGCCGAGCTATGGCAATACTGCGGTGTGTTGTTACAATATGTCACGTACTAGTGATTATGATTACTGGCTTGCCTCACCGTAATAGTTCATACAGCAGGTTACTACACACTAACACACATACACACACACACACACACACACACACACACACGAGTCTCTTGCGCATCTGCCTGCCAGACGTATGATGTTAGGCTACAATGACCTATATCAAGCCATTAGATACAGTGATAGTGATCCTTAGGTATGCTATCCTGGCATTCGACTGGATCCTTACAGGTCAAGTCAGAGGTCGTGCCACCCAAGGATCGTACCGATATACTTGAAAGGTTTAACCTCTCTTGCTGGATCACCTGCCGCCGTTTAAGGATCAACAACACTCACTCTTGCTCGGATATCATTATTGATCGTCTGTTGGGAACTTGATTCACGCATAACTGCTGAAAATTATCCACGAAATTTTTTACGTGCATGAAAATAAAATTATTTGTTTAAATGTGCGGATTATCCATGTAACTATGACCTCTTAGGAGAAGTGGTTGAAAATTTAAGAATAGTCGATGAAAACTACCACCTTTGGTGATGCGCCCATTAGACGGGGAGGAGAAAAACTCCCACTTGACACATTGGAAAAGGATGTTGAACCTTGTTGGTCGACCGGCAAGAAGAGCTGGTCAGTGTTAGGAGACGCTACCGTGTTTTTTATTATCTATTTTCGTTCTTATTGCGATGGGGGATGAGGTGAGTTAGTTCTGTGTTGGCCAGAAGAAGGATCGAACTCCACAACTCGATTCTTAAGTGTATGTAAGTCGATTTGAGTCGTGTTTTACGGGGTTAAACACCCTAAAATAGGTGGGGATGATTTTAGAAACGGAGGGAAATATGGAGTTAGGTCATGATGATGATGATAACCAACACTAAACGTAACTCGTAGTGAGCACAACGTCGCTTCCTGAAGCTCCGCCCAAGCCAGCCTTACATAACCTGAATATTTGTCAAGGGGACGGTCTTTGGCGCCCCTTTATAAACCCCAACTATACAGATTCTCGACCACTGTGCCAACATCTCTTGCTTTACCCCTGTAGTGGCGTATAAAAGTCGTATGTCTACTTATTGTCAACATGAACCATTTGAGTATATTATTTCCACGTTGTGAAATATGCCGGCATATTCTAAATTTAGCGCGTACAGAGAGCGGAGGAAGGTTTTGTAGATCATATAAATTTTCCCAGAAAGGACGCATTATTATCCCATCATACGTAAGTCTTGGTAAAACATGTTCATAACAAACCCACGTATAGGAAACAGTGGGTAGATATCCGCTATGGCTATATTTCGTACTTCATATAGCGAACTTTTTATTACTGTTCGCTTGAAATACTGATGGTGATGGTTGACATAGAAGTTGTAGATGGAGTAACAGAGATTGTATGAAATAGTTATAGTTCTTGTTATCTGTTCTTCTAACTTGTCGTTGCAGCTTCTCTGAATCAGTCGTTTTATCAGTCGTCTTATCAGCAGCAGTACCAGTAAAACTCAGTCTATCTGTCAATAATTATTTCATATGAAACGCAGTCCTATAATATACGTACTCTCTCCTGATATACTCTCTCCATAGCAACCGTTCTTTTTTTCTTTAGTATGACGCAAGAAATAAGAATCTGATTATACCTTAAGATACCGTTGTCTGATCATGATGTGCTGCGTAAGTGCTAAAGTTGGTGTCAAGATGTTGGGGAAAAAAAAAAGAAATATTGGTTCCGTTGTTGAAGTCTGCTCCTGCGTTGTTCCCCCCCACACCCCCCCGACACCAGTAGTCTCGACCAGTCCTGTACTCTTTTGAAATGACCCTTAAGCATGACAGCACGACCCTTGAGCATGGCGGCATGACCCTTGATTCTCATAGCATAACCTTTCACTTGCAGGGTGAGTACCGTCGTACTCAAAAGGATCGTACTGTCGTGCTCATGAATCGTAATGTCGTACTCGAGGGTCGTACCGTCGTGCTCAAGGGTCGTACCATCTTGCTCCAGGGATTAAAGTAGTGTCTTCTCCTCCTAGCTGTATTATCATCATGGAGGAACCCACAATAAGATAATCTTAAAGAGCTCGCGTACCGCCACAAATTACATTAATGAAATTCGCTTACATCAGAAGCTGTAATGTGATGCCTCACATAAGGAATGAAGCCCAGCATAGTATATGTGATGGCGTTTCACATAGGTACGAGCGTCTTACTTAACGTATGTGGTGGCGTCTGTCGTAAGTTATGGTGCTGTACCCAACGTATGGGATGAAGTTTCACATCAGAATAATGGTGCCTTAGACAATGTATGCCACAGCATCTCACAAGATTAGATAATGCTTTACGTGCCATGTATAATGGTGCTTTCTATACGTCATGGTGCCTCTTATACGTCATGGTGCCTCTTATATACGTAATGGTGCCTCCTATATACGTCATGGTGCCTCTTATATACGTAATGGTGCCTCTTATATACGTAATGGTGCCTCTTATATACGTAATGGTGCCTCTTATATACGTCATGGTGCCTCTTATACGTAATGGTGCCTCTTATATACGTAATGGTGCCTCTTATATACGTCATGGTGCCTCTTATACGTAATGGTGCCTCTTAGATACGTCATGGTGCCTCTTATACGTAATGGTGCCTCTTATATACGTCATGGTGCCTCTCATATACGGCATGGTGCCTCTTATACGTCATGGTGCCTCTTAACGTCATGGTGCCTCATATACGTCATGGTGCCTCTTATACGTAATGGTGCCTCTTATACGTAATGGTGCCTCTTAACGTCATGGTGCCTCTTATACGTCATGGTGCCTCTTATACGTCATGGTGCCTCTTATACGTCATGGTGCCTTGAACAACAAATGTGTTGCCTGGCAACATAAGCAAAAGGTCTCTTACTCAGCATACGTAACGGTGCCTCATACTAAATAATTACCTGGTGGCATTTTACATAACAGAGGGAAGGTTCCTTACACAACATTGTGTTGTAATGGTTCCTCATACAAGGGCATCTTACACAAAGTTTCATTGCACAACATACATGACTGTGTTCTATAGAGCGTGTAAGGCATCACGATACAAATGGTCCACTCCTCTACTGAGATAACTGATAGATAGATAGATGGATGGATAGATGATCTCTTCATCCTTTCCTTGCCACACTTACAGACGCCAGCTGAAGCGTAGCGTCGCTGGCATATACCATATGATCCTACCAGACACGTAAATCAAGACGATATCATATTCAACACTGATAGAAGGTTGATTTGAATCGTTATGATTGGAATTACATTCGACTTATCATAAGAGGAATTATGGTCGACCTCTCATATATAACGGGAGTTATATGCCATATGTTTGGACCATAAACCTGTACAGCAGTTATTTTGAGTATATTCTCATATATGTGATATGTGTAAATTATAGACTTTACATAGCGGTAAGAGTGAATATACCCTAAGTATACTATCATATAGAGTATACCCAAGGTATATGTATCCATCATATCCCTGCACAGTGGAAATATACAGTATACCTTGGGTACGCAATATATGTACAGATCATATCCCAACAGAGTATTCATATAGAGTATACCGAGGGTACATGATATGTGCATTGACCATATCCCTACACAATGTGTATATAGGGTATACCCCAGGTGTTTCATATGTGTATAGATCATATCCCTACAGAGTGGTCATATGGAGTATACCCAGGGTGTATGATGTGTATAGACCATATCCTTACACAGTAGTCACATACACCCAGTGGTCGTACTGGGTATGTGATATATTTAAACTGTAGCCCCACATATGTACAGTCTCTGCAAATCATATTTGTTGCTCTCCTCTGGACCTTCTCTGTTAGCTCTTTGTGTTTCTTTAGGTACGGGGCCGAAAACGACGCGAGAAGCTTATGCTAGTGTTGGTCCTGTGTAGGAAGTGAACAGCTCGCTGAATTATTCTTCGGCCATGAACTTCAGTGCTGTTCTAATATTTATTGGCTGACAAACAGATGTGTGTGTGTGTGTGTGTGTGTGTGTGTGTGTGTGTGTGTGTGTGTGTCTGTGTGTTAGTGTGCGTCGGTGTGTGTGTGTGTGTGTGTGTGTGCAATATCCCAAACTATAATGATAATTAGTGAACTTGTGGCCTGCTCGACTTAACTTGCCATCTGTGGCAACATCTATTCAACATTGAACATACACTTTATCCCCCGACACACATAGCAACACTTAAGGGAACCAAAAAGCCTTCACTCCATTTACATAACCTCCCCGAAGGGAACACTTATTTTACCAACATTTGCAGGACTGGCTGCGCTTCCCCTCACCTCTCGTTGTTAGTGTGTGTAGGTGTGTGTGTGTGTGTATGTGTGGGTGTGTTTGTGTGTGTTCTCAACCACTGTCTTTACCACGTTCGTCTTGGATATCTTTAAGTATGTCTCCCCTCCCACCCCACCTCATAGTGAAGTACCTCCTCTCTCCCCCACCCCCATAGTCGTCATGAAGTACCTCCTCTCTTCCCCCCCCACCCCCACCACCCCCCACCCCCCCACACACACCCCTTCACCATCCCTCACCATTATCTATCGCTTTCGTCCTTCCTTCTCTCACGAATTAATCGCCTCTCGCTCCCTGGTTCCAGTTTGTTTCCATGGCCCTGACGCTTGTTTGCCTCTCTCTCTCTCTCTCTCTCTCTCTCTCTCTCTCTCTCTCTCTCTCTCTCTCTCTCTCTCTCTCTCCCGCCCCATAATCTTTCTCCCACAGTCCTCGGTGAACGGGCTCCTCCTCCTGCTCCTGCCGCTGCTGGGAAACCCGAAGACGTCGCATTAATCTTTGTCAGAAGCTGTGGCCCCGCCCGCCCCCGCTGGACCGGGACGTTTTCATGAATAAGTCAGCCTGTGAACCACCTGGCAGCTGGCTGTCTTCTCTCCCCCCCCCTTCCCCCCTCCTCACCGAGCACCACCTGGTTATCTTCACCGAGTATTTGGCTACCTCTCCACTAGCAGCTGTTTACCTCGACCTAGTAGGTGGTTATCTTCACTTATCAGCTGGTTACCTTTACCTAGCAGCAGCTGGTTTGCCTTCTTATCAAGCTGCTTACCTCAACCTAGCAGCTGGTTACTTTTACTTATCAGCTGACAACCTCCAGTTGGCAATTGGTCACTTTCACTTAGTAACTTGCTTCCTCCACCTAGCAATTAGTTGCTTTTGCATAGCAGCTAGCTACCTTCACCTAGCAACTGGTTGCTTATAGCTAGGAAGTGGCTATCTTCACCTAGCATCTTGTTATCCCCACTAGTACCTGGTTATCTATATCCTAGCAGATTATTCCCTCCACCTAGTAACCGACCAACTCCACATAGCAAGTTGCTACCTTCGCCTAGCAGCTGCTTACCTTCACCTAGCAGCTGCTTACCTTCACCTAGCAGCTGCTTACCTTCACCTAGCAGTTGGCTACCTTCACTTAGCAAATGGCTACCTTCACCTAGCAACTGCTTATCTTTACCTAGCAATTGCTTACCTTCGCCTAGCAACTAGCTTCCTTCACCTAGCAACTGGTTTCCTTCGCCTAGCAGCTAGTTACCTTCACTTAGCATCTCCCTTCATCTAGCAACCCCTCTACCTTCACCTAGAAACTGGCTTCCTTCACCTCACAGCTTTCTTTTACCTTCACCTAGCCAGTGGCTAACTCCACCTGGAGGTTGGCCACCACAACCTAACAGCTGAATACTTCCACGCGCGCTCCTAGCTTACACCCCCCCCCCCCCCCCCCCCACACACACACACAACACACACTCACACACACCCCGCCCAGCAGCTGGTCACATCAACATCTTTGAGAGACGTCTGCTCTTTACCGCCTCTCTTAACTCCATACCATTTCTCGCAACAACATCCCATCGTAAAGGTTATGGCCCCGTGGTAGTTGAGATTAACTGGCAGTTAGCACCTGCAAAATACATTTCGTCGACATTTCTAACCCTTGAAGAATTTGCAGACAAAAAAAAACACGTGAATTGGGGAAATAGACACTACGTTGATGTGCAGGCGACGTGAGTCACCTTGCCCCCGTAGACTGACGTGTTCGTGTTTGAGGGCGACGCTACGTCCCGTTACGTTGCATGTGTCCAGGAGTGAGTCCAGGGCCTGTGCCAACAAGACTACCTACCGCCAGTGTTAGCGGGTCATGGAGGGCCGGCCGGCGCCTGTTGCGTTATTTAGTGAACATTACGAGTCAAGTGGAGGGAAGCGTCCAGGCCCACTTGCTCCCTGCCAGACCGACCGACTCGCTCGCTCACCCTCACTGTTCCTGTTGTCAAGCTGACGACTCGATCTTTTTTTTTTTCTTATATTCCCCGTCCATTGTGAGATCCAAGTCCCTTCCCCACCCCTTCCTTTTTTTTTTTTTCTGTTGCTGCCTCTATATCAAACTGTGACTCCTGGGCCTTGCTACTGCCTCTACTGCATGTTGTCACTCTTGTGTTCTTCAAGTCACTGCTACTCCCTCAACCACATGTTGTGACTCCTGTGTTCATACACAGCTGACTCTCTCATCCTCTGTGAGGTTCAGATCCCTGCCTATATTGTTATATGGGAGGGTTAGGTCCTTAGGGCGTGCTACTGCTGCCTTTATCGTCCACTGTGAGGTTCAGGTCCCTAATAGGGTCGCTAGTGGTGTCTCTACGGTCCATTGTACGTCTAGGGTTCCTCTGACCACCACCGCTCCTTCTAACACCCAGGGTTCTCCTGCGCCGTTAGTACAAGCAGGAACTGGAGGAGGAATAACACCAGAAGAGGTGTGAACTATTGTTCATTATCGCGACGGAACCATAGAGCGTGTGTCAAACATTCAGTCTCGGTAGACATCTTGATGTAGGTCGCTGTGTATTGCAGTGTTCCGATGATCTGTCAGTGGACTGTGCAGGTGCTCCTGTGTCTGGCGTACGTTCAAGTGTATGGAAGTAAAGTTCCTTTATCGTCAGGTAAGGTGTCGTCTCAATCTACCGTCAGCTGTGTCTTCTAAGTCAAAGGTCAGGTGTCATTATCCTGTGGTTACATTAGATAAGTTGTCGTTTGTGATGTTGTACTTTCTGCAGTTTGTTGACATGGTAATGGACGAGGGTAAACATCATCACACAGCAAATGACTGTTATGAGAATGCGAATTTCATCAATCTTGAGTTTTTTTTTTTTTTTTTTACTAATTTTAAAGTGATTTGATTAGAAACGAAACAACAGATGATTTCCATTGTAATTTTTTTTTTCTGAGTGTTAGTAATAAGCTCTTTACAAGTAGCATTGAAAACAGTAACTGTTAGCAGGTAAAAAAGGTAAAATTGCCTATTCATATGATTTTTTAGCTCTCTCTCAGAACTTTGTATTGTGAAAAAAGTCTTTTTGATAACTATCAGAAAGACTGGCTCGTCCGCGTCGTCTCGTAGTCAACGGAACCAAAGTTTTACGCGCCCTCCTGCCAGGAATTCGAGGGTGGGTCTCGCTACAGAGGGTTTTTTTTCTCAACAGTATCCCGCCATTAGAGAGTACACTTACTGTATGAGATCCGTGATATTGCTAATGGAATGTGATTACACAAGACCGTCACCAGGCCGTACCTTGCCTGAAGGAAAGATAATGACATATATATATATATATATATATAAACCATCTCCAGTAAATGGCACCTGTTTAGAAGCCTTGCATGATTCGCTGTCTATACGTCTCGTCTGTAAAAGAAGAACTCTTGGGAGAGGTCAGAGGATGTTCAGCTAAAGGCGAGCTATAGCTGAAACCCTCCAGCTTCTGTCACCAGACTAGAGAGAGGTTTAGATACACAGCTGCGAAAGGGAATTAAGAACATAATAATGAATGAATGAATAAGTTATCCAAACAGACGAATAAGTAGGAGTGCCTCCAAGAACCTGAAAGAATTGGAGTGGCCATGGCAGCGGATGGAGCAGTGGGTGGTTGAGGGGGGAAAATGACCTGGATGTGTTAAGGAGTGTGTGGAATAAGTCACTCCCTGTAACAACAGAGAGGAATAAGGTTGACGTTACTGCCGTCTCAGCAGTGTTGTAGAGGTGCGAGTCATGGGTCCTGGATACAGGAAGCTGAGTGTAACCGGGAGAACTGAACAGGGTGTACTGGTTTGGACATACGGACAGGATGAGTGAAGAGAAACAGACTATGTGGGTATACATCAGAATGGGAAGGGGGCAAGGAAGAGGGAGACACCAAGAAAGATATGGGATGATGGAGCGAAAGAGGATTTAATGCTTTATTAGGTTAGGATTGTTCACGAGGGTAAGATATGTGCATTTGATAGAGCGAATTGGAGAGATGTGGTATACAGGGGGTGATGTGCTGTCATTGGGTTGAAACATTGGGATCTATTTTCAGCTTTCCTTTGAACCCAAATCTATTGATTTTGGTACCATCTTTATTGTCCTCCTCTGGACCTTCTCTATTTACTCTTTGTGCTTCTTTAGATGAGGTAGCCAGACATGTCAGATACATCAGCTGATCAGGACCATATCGTCCCCTGTGACCCCCACATAAAAATTTATCTTTTTCCTCTCTCTCTCTCTCTCTCTCTCTCTCTCTCTCTCTCTCTCTCTCTCTCTCTCTCTCTCTAACTCAGGTCATTATTATTGGCCCGGAAATAGCCGGAACCCTCTGCCTCTTCTCTTTATTGCCTGATGGCCCGACCTTCCCAACAGGCCAGGACAGTCCTCCCCCCCCCCCCCCCTCTCTCTCTCTCTCTCTCTCTCTCTCTCTCTCTCTCTCTCTCTCTCTCTCTCTCTCTCTCTCTCTCTCTCAGCTCTTGGCCCTATATATATATATATATATATATATATATATATATATATATATATATATATATTTTTTTTTTTTATTATTATTTTGCTTTGTCGCTGTCTCCCGCGTTCGCGAGGTAGCGCAAGGAAACAGGCGAAAGAAATGGCCCAACCCACCCCCATACACAATGTATACACACACACGTCCACACACGCAAATATACATACCTATACATCTCAATGTACACATATATATACATACACAGACACATACATATATACCCATGCACACAATTCACACTGTCTGCCCCCATTCACTCCCATCGCCACCTCGCCACACATGGAATACCTTTCCCCTCCCCCCTCATGTGTGCGAGGTAGCACTAGGAAAAGACAACAAAGGCCCCATTCGTTCACACTCAGTCTCTAGCTGCCACGCAATAATGCCCGAAACCACAGCTCCCTTTTCACATCCAGGCCCCACACAACTTTCCATGGTTTACCCCAGACGCTTCACATGCCCTGATTCAATCCACTGACAGCACGTCAACCCCGGTATACCACATCGATCCAATTCACTCTATTCCTTGCCCTCCTTTCACCCTCCTGCATGTTCAGGCCCCGATCACACAAAATCTTTTTCACTCCATCTTTCCACCTCCAATTTGGTCTCCCACTTCTCCTCGTTCACTCCACCTCCGACGCATATATCCTCTTGGTCAATCTTTCCTCACTCATTCTCTCCATGAGCCCACACCATTTCAAAACACCCTCTTCTGCTCTCTCAACCACGGTCTTTTTATTTCCACACATCTCTCTTACCCTTAAATTACTTACTCGATCAAACCACCTCACACCACACATTGTCCTCAAACATCTTATTTCCAGCACATCCACCCTCCTGCGCACAACTCTATCCATAGCCCACGCCTCGCAACCATACAACATTGTTGGAACCACTATTCCTTCAAACATACCCATTTTTGCTTTCCGAGATAATGTTCTCGACTTCCACACATTCTTCAAGGCTCCCAGGATTTTCGCCCCCTCCCCCACCCTATGATTCACTTCCGCTTCCATGGTTCCATCCGCTGCCAGATCCACTCCCAGATATCTAAAACACTTTACTTCCTCCAGTTTTTCTCCATTCAAACTTACCTCCCAATTGACTTGACCCTCAACCCTACTGTACCTAATAACCTTGCTCTTATTCACATTTACTCTTAACTTTCTTCTTTCACACACTTTACCAAACACAGTCACCAGCTTCTGCAGTTTCTCACATGAATCAGCCACCAGCGATGTATCATCTGCGAACAACAACTGACTCACTTCCCAAGCTCTCTCATCCACAACAGACTTCATACTTGCCCCTCTTTCCAAAACTCTTGCATTCACCTCCCTAACAACCCCATCCATAAACAAATTAAACAACCATGGAGACATCACACACCCCTGCCGCAAACCTACATTCACTGAGAACCAATCACTTTCCTCTCTTCCTACACGTACACATGCCTTACATCCTCGATAAAAACTTTTCACTGCTTCTAACAACTTGCCTCCCACACCATATATTCTTAATACCTTCCACAGAGCATCTCTATCATATGCCTTCTCCAGATCCATAAATGCTACATACAAATCCATTTGCTTTTCTAAGTATTTTTCGCATACATTCTTCAAAGCAAACACCTGATCCACACATCCTCTACCACTTCTGAAACCACACTGCTCTTCCCCAATCTATATATATATATATATATATATATATATATATATATATATATATATATACATATATATATATATATGTATATATATATATATATATATATATATATATATATATATATATATATATATATATATATATTTATATACACACCCGAGACCCCCAGCCTACGGGCCACCTCGACCAGCGCCAGCACTCTGCTATGGTCCTCACGTCCAGAGCCAGTGGGGGTGGGAGTGTGTGTGTCTGGTGGTGTCATACCACTCCCCTCGGTCCTTCTGTCTCGCTAAAACCTTTTTCCTACCAGCGTCAAGCCGTGAGCGTACTCTCACATCCCCCTCCTTGACTCAGTGATACAGTCCGACTCTCCTACTCTCACCCCTGGTTTTATTGCGGACGCGACCAGCTTCTCTCTCTCTCTCTCTCTCTCTCTCTCTCTCTCTCTCTCTCTCTCTCTCTCTCTCTCTCTCTCTCTCCAACGTGACCTTCCTACCCACCTCGCTACGTCCTCACCCCATCCTTTAATTACAACTCAGCGGCAGCTGTGGTCACGACTACAGCTGGCCAACAAAACTGACCCCAGCAGCTGTGGGCATGGTCACAGCTAACCGCCATAAGCTAACCCCAGCAGAGCAGCTGTGGTAGTGATTACAGCTAACCACCGTAAGCTTACTCCAGCTGCTGTGGTCATAATTACAGCTAACGACCACAGCTGACCCCCAGTTTCTGTGCTCATACTCACAGCTTGCCACCACAGGTAACATTAGCAGCTGTGGTGGTCAAAGGGAACGAGGGACGCATATCAGAGGAACCATCTCGAAATGGGTTGGAGGTCACCAGTGGAGTACCGCAGGGTTCTGTCCTGGGGCCGTTGCTGTTCCTGATCGTTGTGAATGACTTGCCAAAAGTTGCGAATTGCTTTTCGAATATGTTTACAGATGACGCAAATGTCATGTGGGTTAGTGAAGATCGAAGAGGATTGGATCAACTGCTGGGGGAAATCTGAAGGACACCAGAGTGTACATGAGAAAGACTGACAACAGGAGGCCTGATTGGCCCACGACTGGGTTGTTTGCACATCAGCCTTCTGGTGTCCCCGTTACTGCCGTCGTTAAATGGTTGATGAGATTCATCTCAAGTAAATGTAGATGAGGTTAGGCAGTGAAAGAAGGCCTCGGTATGAGTGATATTTAGCAAGATACAAGCTACAGGAATCAGTGTAGACAGGGTTTTGGGAGATGACATCGTCCCTAACCTGTCGCCAGAGTCCCACATTAGGAAAACAGTAAAGGAGGTCAGCTGTCTGGTGGCAAATATGAATTATGACCTCAACCATACCCAGATGTATTGGGTATGGTAGAGGTCACAATACATCTGGGTATGGTGGAGGTCATAAAAGATCTGGTCATGGTGTAGGTCACAACGCATATGGTTACAGAAGAGGTTGCAATACTTCTAGGTGTATTGGAGGTTACAATACATATGGTTGCAGTGGTCACAATACATCTGGATGTGTTGGGTACATCAAAGCAGGAAGACTTGCTTAAGCGCTTCTCTGTATTTCAACACATCTTCAGAAGCAAATAGTAACAATTCACATTTGGAGGAAAATATACGGTAGATGTTAACAGGATTACATTTTACACTGATAGATAGATAGATAGATAGATAGATGGATAGACCAGTGTCAAGCATCAAGAGCATCTCCAGTATAACCCAGAACATTTGCATCTATAATTATTACTTCTGACCTTCACACTTTTTTCATATTTCCTGTAATACTGTTACTGATGTTCCTTCGCTTCTCTGCCTCCTCCTCTGAAGTCAGTCCAGTGACCTCATCTCCACTCAGTCTTGAGGAAGGTCTTGAGGCTGTTATGATCTACAGTACGACACACCATTAAAATGTCTCTAAGGGCTTGTCTTCCTCACCGGCTTCGAGTTTCAAGGTTTTATCATCACAATAGCTTATGGTCGTAATGACGTCTCGCTCCCTCGACTCCTCTTTGTTTCCCTTTTAACATCTGGACCATAATTGGAGCTCAGCCACCCTTCCTACGTTTTCCCTTCAAGGTGATTCTCTTCTTAGACCAAGATGGGCAGCTCGTTCGATCACTTTTATCAATATCATCTTCTTTGTCTTTCTCTTCGACTTGCTCTTTTATACACCCTTATTGTCTGTCTGTCATCCTCTTAACATTTTCCTTCCCATTTAATCACCCTCCTCTTTCTCCTCCTGCTCCCTCTCCTCCTCCCTGTACCCTCCTCATCGCACTGTACCCAATACAATTGGCTGGCTAATCGCGCTAATAGTTATCCCAATATTTGGCATCAGTTTATAGCGGGGCTGCCGGGTTACGTATCCCGGGGCAGGTGATGGTGTGGACGGAGGACCTGGGTGTTATAATGGTGAGGTGACTGGAGGACACTAGGTAGACACGAGTGTTCAGCCGTAGGCAGTTGGCCAGGAGCGAAGAATGCTGGAGGAGTGAGGGAGAGTGTATTATATTGGACAAGTGAGGGAGGATGCAGGATTCTGAGGGGTGTTGGAATACGTTAGAAGGACATATAACAGGAGACCTGATGGTCCATGACAAGAGTAATTGTTTGATTTGCTTAGATCGTGGCATGAACAAAGAGGAAGGCACCTCCCCACTCAATAAATTTTACCAAGTGCTACAGTGGGTCTAAACACTAGAAAAAGAAAGACAGTGTGTAGATATTTACTGATTATTGTTACGATGAAAATAATTTCGTCTCGCTTTGATTTAAAGGTATTGATAATCTTTGCATTTATCACGTATGGTGGTTGATTATTCTCATGTTCTACCACTTTGCAGCCGAAAAAATAAGGAGAAATTATGTTGACGTTGCTATTCCATCTTCCTTCATTCCTCATATTATTATTCGTTGTCATTACATGTCTGTCTGAGGTGAGAAAATTTTCGTAGGTTATTGTTGTTGTTGTTATTATTTGGTATTTTGAATACGTCTGTTACACTTCCTTAGAGTCTGTACTCCTTTAGAGTTTCTCCTCAAAGTTTATTTCTGATTAATGGGATTAGTTTTGTTGCTCTTCTTTGAATTCGGTCCATGTGTTGGTTCATCGTCGATAAGGTTTGGTGACCAGAACTGAACATCGTATTCCGAGTGAAATAAGACCAAGTCGTTATGAAGAGTGAGTGTTACATCAACTGTCTTTGTAGTTAGTCTTTCTGGTCACAAATTCTTGGATTCTGTTGGATGTTATGTTAGCTACTATGCATTGTTACTCGAATTTTTTGGTCAATACTGACAAACGCTCCATGGACTGTTCGTACTTCTACTTGTAATGAAAGTTTATGAAACATTTTGTTTTTATGGGTTTTGTATATATATATATATATATATATATATATATATATATATATATATATATATATATATATATTGGCGCTGGTTTATTATATCTTTTGCACCACAGTGCTCTACTTTCCACGTAACTGTGGTAAAATCCATTTGTCATTTGGCTGATCACTCCATCATGGTTGTCCAGCAGTAATGGAGGGAAATGACTGATGGCTTGAATGAGAAAGAAGTGTAAGTTGATTAATTTAATAAAGTGCATGAGATTACGCCTGACGTGACGTAAGGTCTGTGTGGAGCTCTACTTCATGAAGAAGATCTGAATCAACTTTGTCCTCACTTAAGTTCTACCTCGAGTTGTGGACCCCAGGACAATACCTCGGTAACGTTGCAGTCACGAAAATGGTAAAACCAGTGATCATCCAACAATATAGCCACACTGGAGAAAACCTAGAATACCTAAGGTGTGGAATTACAGAGGGGTCGATTTACAGCATAGCGCAAGAGTCGTGGAAATTCAACTTTACCTTCCATATTGATTTTTCATAGTAAAAGGCACAGATTTCGGGTAGTTGACGCTTACAGCAAAATTTTAACAGTTGTGGGGAAAGCAAAGTGTCACTTATTCTCAAGAAACGATAGACCTTTCCTGAAAGGACGAAGGCATATATATATATATATATATATATATATATATATATATATATATATATATATATATATATATATATGCAAAAAAAAAGTACACACGTAGCGAGTGTACATAAGATGCAGGTAAAAACTACAAGGAAAAGGAAAATACAAATTGTCAACATATTCGGTTTGGTTTATATGAATTAGATTACTTTATCAGCATGGAAAGAAATGTAGATATATTTTCCAGGACATAGCTTAACCTAATTATGTGACTTGATATACATAGTAGGTCGTCTAGGGTGACCTGTGCCTCTCATTCCTCTTACCTAACTCATAAGTCATTTGCTTGCCCACCCAAGCAGCGGTTAGCACAATGTATCCATGTTCTCTTTGCTTGTACTCATTCTTGACAGTGTAATATACGAAAGCGCTTGACACTTCGTATCCTTTGCGAATATGATAATCGACTTCAGACGTTCAGCAACCGTAAGAACCATCGTGGCGCCAGCACCACCAGGGCAAGCTCATCAAGGTCGGGACGTCATTGGATATGACGATCCACTGAAGAATATAGGGAAAAGCTTCTCCCAAAACCTATTCTGAGTGAACGCTGGAGGACGAGGAGGAGGAGGATGTTGCTGTCCGCCTGGCAGACTGCTTCTGGGGACGAGATTTGGCCGTGTGCCAGTGAATTCAACGTTGAGTTCCCGATGAACAAAACGTGAGCCATCATTCACGTCCGCCTACCATACACCACTCATGCTTCGCCCACCGACGCACATAGGCACGCACGTTTACGTACGCTTTGGCTATGTTCTTCACTCATGGGCTTAGCGCACAAGTCTCCAGCCCTACCTTGATCTTAAGTCTTTTGATAATTAAGTAGTTACTATTATATACCTCCCAGTTCTTTGATATCTGTAAATTATTGATTTTTTCCTTGTTCTTGTGTTTATTATTATTGTTATTATTATTATTATTATTATTATTATTATTATTATTTTTATTATTATTCCCATACCAACTTTCATACACACACCCAACTTTTTCTGTACGATACACGTCCCCCACACATCTCCCACGTCCTCCTAGCTATCATCCACTGACGCCCCCCCCCCCCCCCACACACACACACACACACACGCACACACACACAAGCCATGTCTTGGCAAAAAAATTCCGTGTCCTCCCCATGTATTTTCAAAGGCGATGTCACCCTTACATTCTAGTACTTTGTCATCTCTCCTTTGGCCTTGATTACTATCTGCAGACGTCTGGGCATGGGGTTGGCATGGTTCCTGAAGTATTCTAGGTCCATGTTTTGGGTCCATAGGGTCTTGCTCTCCAGCATAAGGCCACTCTAGCAGCTGAATGTGTTTCTCTGATGACCAGTTCATAACCTCTCTATCCTTATGGCAGGGGGCATTACTTTGCATAAATGATCACTCTCGTAAACCTCATAAAAAGGAAGTAGATGTTCCTCTATCACCTTGATGTACTGCTCTCCATTCACTGAATGTTTTTACGTAAGTACAACCCTCCCCTACCCATTACACTACTTGATTATACTATCTGGGTGTTTCACCCTCTTCTGTGAAATGAGAGTCATACCGGCTGGTACCCTCCGGCCTCCTCATCCTCCCCTACCTCGAATGCACAAACTTTAATGAACTTTCTTCAGAAAACATCACCTTCACAGTTGCTCACTCCAGTCCTTGTATTCCTTTACAAATGTGGTCGTTTGCATTTCATTTCTTTCGTAACTTAGCGGAGGTTTGGCAGCTGGTTTGCTGGATGGAATGTGAAGGTCCTCTTGCAAGCGATGTTGATTGGTTCTTTGAGAGAAGTTTCCACGAAGTTATGGATGATTTTCTTAAGTTCGGTGGCTGAAATGGGAGGTTGCTTCAATACCTCTCGTTATAGGAGGTTATCAGTAGATCTAGAAGTCTTCCTTGGGTAACCAGGGACAGGTTTTGATGATGGGATGACGTTGTAGGGGGGAGGAGGGGTTGAGCGCTGGCAAGCACGTGCCTGATCTTGCATTCTGAGCACTCAGTGGGCATAGAAATCTCACGCGCACCTTCTTACTTCAAGGGGAGAATTCCGGCTCTTTCCTCCTTAGAAAGGTAAGTGCTATCCATCTTAAAGCACAGATGGAAGAAATACAGCACCCAGAAGTGAAATTCCCGAATCGAAATGGCAGCCAGGAGGAGTAAAGGAAGAATAGCCTTCCCTGAAGATAGGCCTAAGGCAGCTGAGGCTGGTCGTTGGTGCTCAACCCGTTAGAGCCACTAGTCTCAGCGACCAGACGTACGATGATATCACCCTGAGAGCCTCATATGCTTGTACCCACAGCAAGGTTTAGCCTTGTGTCGCCTTTGAAGAATTTTATGTGGCCGGACGATAATCTTTTTTTTCTTTTTTTTCCGGACTCTGTATCTCCTGTACGACGACTCCCAAATTGCACCTCCTCCGTCTGCGTCTCGTGCACACGATATTCGTCTCCTTCGTACCACCTGCTTCTCTCAGACACTATCAACGTCTTCCACATACAACCCACATCTCTCTTTTTCTCTCTCGTACACCAGTAATGTTCTCTCTCTCTCTCTCTCTCTCTCTCTCTCTCTCTCTCTCTCTCTCTCTCTCTCTCTCTCTCTCTCTCACCATCCATGTCTGCCATACACCAAACACGTACAGTGCCTATGTGTCCTACTTTACCCATATATTTCTCACACATACACAAACCCCAGCGTACTCCATACACAAGCAGAGCCTCCCCATCCTCACACACACACACACACACACACACACACACCCCTTGTCTCCAACCTACTATCCCCATCTCTCCCATATATATCTCCCACGTCTCCTGTGTCTCCTGTGTACCACCATCATATATACCCCCAACCCCCAGGCGGCGTCTCCTCCCAGGCAGCCACAATGCAGCGGGAGTCTGGGAGCGAGACAGCATGTGGCCACATTAAGGTTTGCACTAAATTGTTATAGAGGAGTTGTGAGGGCGGCGTCGTCTTTTCTATCGAGACATTACACCGATCTCCGTCATGGCTTTATGTGACGTTAACTTTCACGAGGATTGCGGGGCCCTTGTGCTGTGTTTACAGGTCCCTGGGTGAGACTCAAGGAAATAGGTTTCCTTCTCGAGTAACCTGGATTTCTGTCGACAGTGTACGTCGCCATGATTTCTCGTTCCTGTTCCCTGTCTTACATTCTGTGTCACCTTTGTTGCCATTTTCCTTTTTTTTTTGTTTTGTTTTGTTTTTGTTTCTTGGATCTTTATATTACGTTCTGTGTCATCTTTGTTCCCATTTCAGGTTTTCCTTTTCTTTATTTTTTCCAAGCTGGGTCGTCTTTTTCCACTCAAGCTTGATCTTACAGATTTTAGTATGAGCATTGGTGATGATGATCATCTGTTTGTTTATTGATCTTAGTATGATTAGCAATGATCATCTACTTGCTTATTAATCTTAGTATGAGGATTAGTGATGATCATCTACTTGTTTATTGATCTTAGTATGAGGATTAGTGATGATCATCTACTTGCTTATTAATCTTAGTATGAGGATTAGTGATGATCATCTACTTGCTTATTAATCTTAGTATGAGGATTAGTGATGATCATCTACTTGCTTATTAATCTTAGTATGAGGATTAGTGATGATCATCTACTTGCTTATTAATCTTAGTTTGAGGATTAGTGTTGATCATCTATTTGTTGATGATTCACGTCCAGACATACTTGTTCAGTATGACAGCTTTTCTCTGTAACTCACACCTTTAATTTTGGTACGATCTTTGTTACCATCCTGCAGATCTTCTCTATCAACTCTTTGTGTTTCTTTAGATGTGGTGACCAAACTTGAGAAGCGTATTCTACTTTTGGTCCCATGTAGGACGTGAACAGCTTACTGAATATTACCTCATCCATATTCTTGAATATTATTCTTATATTTGCCGGCAGACAGTTTGTCTCCTTTACTGCCATCCTAACCTGGGACTCTAGGGAAAACAAGTTAGGGACGATGTTTACTCACAAAACTCTCTCATACACAGGTTCCCGCAGCTTATATCCTGCTAGATAATGCTCACATCGTAACCTTCTTTAGCTATGTCCCAGCCTCATTACTGTAAATGAACTCGGGATGAAGTTCCTAAACCACGTGCCAGAATTTTTCTTACAATATTCCCTTGCCTTTATCAAAACCTGTAATACATCACATTCTTTATTCCCTCCTGTGACTCAGGTCTCAAGTTCAGGCGAGATGGGATCCTCTTCCATCAGACTTCAGTAATGTTTAGATGTTCAGGGCATTGACAACCCTTCGCCTCTCTCGCCTCTTGACATCCGTCTCTATAACAACATTGTCACATACAGGGTCGCTGAACAGGCGGGAAAGATCTCGTGCGCAACAGAAAGCATCAAAACGACATCAGATCTCGTCCTTGTGTGCATCAGAAACCATCACTACGACATTAGATCTTGTCCTAAACTTATTTTCGATATCTGGAGATACCCTTCCTTATTCTATCCCATTTTGAGTTGCCAGATGGCTCCAAGCGCCCGTGATTCTTTTTTTTTTTTTTGAGTGGGTGGTTATTTATAAAGGCGCTCTCGGCTTTAATGTTTCACTCGCGTTGAGTTGGGTGGCTCTGACAGTCAGGAGGATTGTTGGGGGGGGGGACGATGGCTAGGATGAGGAAAGAGATGGACGTTACCCGAGCGAATGAGGTAGTGAAATCTGTATATGAAAGAGAGTTAGATCCGATATGCTGGTAGTTCTTATGGAGTCCGTGTTTCATTATATGAAATTTTACTGTTAGGTGACACGGTTAGATGTGCGACTCTCTCTCTCTCTCTCTCTCTCTCTCTCTCTCTCTCTCTCTCTCTCTCTCTCTCTCTCTCTCTCTCACACACACACACACACATTGTTTAGAAGGTTCAAGAAATGGGGTTCCACAAGTGTAAAACTCCCTTCCCATAGGGTACAAATAGGTAATCGCACATACGCACAGCTGAGTTACAGCGAAAGGCTAGAAGCCTTATATTTGCGCTGCTTGGAAGAGAAAAGAATGAGAGGTGACTTGATCACAGCCCTTAAGTTTCTAATACATATTGATAACATAGACGGTGAACAGTATTTTGAGAGATGTAGGGATTGAACAATCACAGAACATAATGTGAAATTAAGACAGAAAATTGTCAAGAAATATGTGACAAAGTATTTTGCTAGTGTAAGAGTGGTGGATGAATAAATGACTGAAGACATGGTTATGGCAGACACCAAATTTAAGAAGATAATAGATGATATTCAGGTGACGAAGCCCCACAAATATGAAACTACCTCCCCCGCACAAGTATATGGTATACACAGGAGCGTCTGTGGTGTAGGGGTTAGCGTTGCTGACCATAAGTCTGCGCGGAAGCTGTCCCCACGCACAACCTAGGTGTTCATCCTCTTCGAAGTCCTGGTTGAGAAATGGATGCCTACGTACGCCAGTGTGTGTGTGTGTGTGTGTGTGTGTGTGTGTGTGTGTGTGTGTGTGTGTGTGTGTGTTAGAAGGTCTTAAAAATATACGGTGTGAGAGGAAAGCTGGTAGAAGCAATGAGATGTAAGGCTTGTATGCGAGAAAGAAGAGAGGAGAGTGATTTGTTCCACGCGAAGGATTATCTGGGGCAAGGGTGTGTACCGTCACCATGGTTGGGGATAGGGGAGAAAGAATACTTCCCACGTACGTATTCCCTGCGTGTCGTAGAAGGCGACTAAAAGGGGAGGGAGCGGGGGGCCTGGAAATCCTCTCCTCCCGTTTTTACTTTCCTCAAAGAGGGAACGGAGAAGGGTGCCAAGTGAGGATTTCCTCTCTAAGGCTCAGTCCTCTGTTCTTAACGCTAACTCGCTAACGCGGGAAATGGCGAATGTGTTTTGGGAAAAAAATATATATATATTGATAGATAAGGTTGAATTAACCTTATTTCCATAAGAGAGTTGACGAGTTATCTTTCAACTCTTGTTATGATGATGATGATGATACATGATGACATTCATCTTGTGTAGAGATGAATTATATATTAGACTAACCTAAGCGTGATGAGTCTCATGAGAAATGATGCCTATACACAAGGAGCGATTTATTAGACTTGTATATAAGTAAGAGGAGTTATGCAGCGCATGGCGGAGCATCTTGAAGAGAGTAATCCCCTCTTGTTAATTCAAATATCCTCATTAGATTCATATCAACTGGAAAAGGCTCATAAGGCATGATGAAAAGGAAACAGTTCATGTAGTACTTTCAAGAGTATGGTCATAACACTCGAGCCAAATAAGATATGTTTAATATTAAAGATAAAAACGTTAGTTGTGGGAATATATATGACATATATATATATATATATATATATATATATATATATATATATATATATATATATATATATATATATATATATTGCAGGATGGGCTTTTATGACGTATGTAGAAGGATAAGAATTAACAGTGAGCTAATAAAACGTATGACTTATGGTAGGAATATCAATAATGCGACAGCTGTAGGGTTTACTTTGCCCTTTTTATTAATATCAAGTGTGTCTTAATGAAGACCCACATCCTATTGTTTGTTTTTGCTTAACGTCTGGCTCTTTCATCGTTCCAGAAATTGTTTTTGTAATGACTGTCAGATCCACACACACACACACACACACACACACACACACACACACACACACACGTGCGCGCGCGCGCGCGCCATGCTTGACATCAGAATTGGTTCGTTTGTTGGTTAGTTGGACTCTAGTCTTATCAACTGCCGGGGTCGTTAAGGCCCGTCGTTGTTAAGCTACATCAAACAACCTTAAGACTCGTTCGACCTCTTCTTCAGGTGGTAAAGATAATACCAAGACTTCATACACCATCACTATCTATAATGACATCATGAACGTGCCAACAGAGGGCGTCACCATTGATAACAAATGAATCAAATTCCGGCGCGTGGAACCATCACGAAGCGTAAGGGCTAAGAACTGAAACGGATTTCTTTAAAACAAAAATCATTAACAGTGTCGGGCAATGTCCTCTTGCATGACGTATTGATAAAAACGGAGAACTCTGTGCGTACTGATGCATAGGAGATCCTGGTCATTTACCACGTCTTGTATGTAGCAGTCTGGAGGTGAGTGAGTGAGTGTTGGAAGGCGGAGGGAAGCGGATGGTTGCCATTGCCCTGAGCAGAACATTGATGAAGTTTGGTTAAAGATGTCTCTCATCATCCCGGCTCAGCCCTCACCTGAGCACCAAGTCTGTGATCAGGCCAAATACGGTCAGACGCAGCTGTCGTGGTGGTAGTCAGTAAAGAGAATAAAGTATATGGTGTATTCCATGTAATGAAGGGAAGTATGACCTAAAAAAAACAAACCTACAACCAGCATTTTTTAAGATAGGAAACCCAAATAGCCACAACACTGGACATGATCCTCCAACTCATACGCAGTATAGTTGAACGATATGTTTAATTTCTGAACGTCTTAAACACTAACACTCATGGTTGCCTCAAGAAATGTATTCTTTTCCTTTATTTCTAAGTACGAATTAGAAAAAAAAAGATGTGCCTTATGAATTATATACATTCTTAGTGCGTACCCGGCACAGTCTTCGAGGGCCTTCATCCTTCAAAAGCCCGGGCTGGTGGATTTGGTCGTTGGTCGACCACAGACAGCCTCTCTGATCTGGTACAGTTGATAGGCATGTATTTTGTCAGTGTGGTCGACCACAGCCTGGCTGATCTGGTACAGTTTGTAGGTATGTATTTTGTCAGCGTTACATTGGCAGTGAGTTGGGGTATCTGTGAGCAGAGAGGATGGTCAAGCGTAAGCCAGGGAGGAACACGGGTAGGCTTTCTATTTCTACTTCGATGTTGGTGGTTAATAATGGAGTCGTATAGTTGGTGGGAGGGTTTTAGTGATGTTGCTAAGAACTGAGTCTCGAGCACGTTGAGGTGAAATTTAATGGAGCTAACTTTGCTTCATTGTGTAAAAGGTTCAGAATTTTTGTTTTTGTTAGCCTGTGATTGTTATGATTTTTCCGTTTTCCGTTACTTGCTCCTTTGTTTTATTTGTTTTTCAAAGGTTGGGAGACCAGGTAGCTGAGGCGTAGGACAGAGTGAAGTGGATGAATTGTATATAAAGGAAGCCAAAGGATCCCCCTTTTTTTTGTTTCCTTGTCCAAATCAGGCGCCAGTTAGTGATCTGAAGGAATTTCTTTTGTGTGTTGCTTTTGTGGTGATGTTATTGGTGTGGGGGGGCGAATGGCATGTGTGTGTGTGTGTGTGTGTGTGTGTGGTATACGACGTCTACAATGGTTGGTGCTTTTGTTCACTACTGTGACACTGACTGACCTTCCCATGTCGGAGATATATATATATATATATATATATATATATATATATATATATATATATATAGATAGATAGATATTCTCCTCTCTTGTATCACTTTCCAAAAGGCAGAAGACGGGAATCAAGCGAGGATTGTTCTCCTTTAAGTCTCATTCATGTGTTGGACGTTGCCTTGCTTGCGCGGAAGATAGCGAACCTATATGAAATTTATATATATATATATATATATATATATATATATATATATATATATATATATATATATATATATATATCAAGAAGTGCTCCATGATATAAATTGAGTGTATTGAGTTGCACTAATAACTGCATTGTGGAACTTCCGACTCTTTACATAACGCGTTCCTAAGGGTTCAAATCCTCTTCATGATATTTCGGAGGCTGCATCCCCCCTGGCCAACACACTGGAAATAGAATAGGAAAGGAACATCATGTCTCTCACCATCTGTGCTGCCAACACGAAGACAAGGTGTTAAATAGGGCGTTAAAGGCCTTTCCATTCCTTGGCTGCTTCCTCCATCAGCGGACCAGCGTGCGTGAGTCAGTCATGACCTCTGGCGCTGCCTCCACCAGAGTGAGTCATGACCTCTCGTGCTGGGTCTATCTGCGTGAATCATGACCTCCGGTGCTGCCTCCATTAGCCGGCCAGAGAGCTTCACCTGCACCTCATCTCCTGTTCATCCAGAGGGACTTGTACTGACACTATCCCACTGTGTTCTAGATCAAAGTCTTCAGATGCGTTCCAGACCTCAATCTTCCAGTGTGTTCCAAACCCTAGTCCTCCGGTGTGTTCCAGATCAAAGTCTTCCGAAGTGTTCCAGACCACAGTCACCCTCGGTGTGTTCCAAACACCAGTCTACAAATGTGTTCCAGACTCCAGTTTCCAGAGGTGTGCCAGACTCCAGTCTCCAGAAGTGTTCCAGAATCCAGTCTTCAGTGTGTTCCAGAATAGAGTCTCCCGGTTTGCTCCAGATCCCAGTCTCCCAGTGTGTTACAGACCTCTCTACCTATGTGTCCATTAGCTCACTGCCTGTTCTTCAAGGAGCTCACTGCCTGTTCTTCAAGGAGCATAGTGCCTCTTCAAGGAGCATAGTGCCTGCTCTTCAAGGAGCATAGTGCCTGTTCTTGAAGGAGCATAGTGCCTACTCTTCAAGAGGTTCAATGCCTGTTCTTCAAGGAGCATAGAGCCTGTTCCTCAAGAAGTTCAATGCCTGTTCTTCAAGGAACTCAGTGCATAATTTTCATCTGCCTATCGCCTTGTGTTTTGTGTTTCTCTCTCTCTCTCTCTCTCTCTCTCTCTCTCTCTCTCTCTCTCTCTCTCTCTCTCTCTCTCTCTCTCTCTCTCTCTCTCTCTCTCCTCCCTCCCTCCCTCCTTTGGAGGCGTAAAGGCAAGCGGTAGTAGACCCGGTCGATATCTCAACGTAGCGAGAGACAATATGGCGACCATAAAGGTCAGTGAGGCTGGTTATAATGACCACCTCCGACGCCTGCCACCTCAGGCCACTGCATGCGACCATCCCAAGGGCCGAAGATCGCGACACGACCGCCTTGCCTTGAGACCTGAAACCTGTGACATCGAGAGACAAGAGAGGCGAAGACCTGACTAATATTCTGTAACCTTTCTACGCTGGTGGATACAAAAGAAAAAAGTATGGGACCCAAGAGCACTGAATATTCTATAATCCGGGATCTAAGAGCGATGATTATTCTGTAACCCGGAACTCAAGGGCGCTGAATATCATATAATCCGGAAACGAAGAGGACTGAATATTCTGTAATACGAGATCCCGGATCGAGACATATCTTATCATGAGTGACCCAGGAGTTCTGAATATCCTACAATCTAAGAACGAAGAGGACTGAATATTCTGTAATCCAAGATCACAGATCGAGACATATCCTATCACCAGGGACCCAGGAATTCTGAATATCCTACAGTCTAAGAACGAAGAGGTCTGAATATTCTATAATCCGGAACCAAAGGGCATTAAATGTTTTAGTATCCGGAACCCAAGAGATGTGAAAATCTTATAATGCGGGACTCAAGAGCTCTGAACGTTTTATAATCCCGAACCAAGAGTATTGAATATCCCATAATCCGGGGCTCAAGAGGGTTGAGTATAGTAATGGGACCCAGTTAGTGCTGAACATCCTATGATCCGGGATCCGAGAGCTCCGAACATCCTATAATTCGGGGCCCAAGAGAACTGAGCGTTCTACATTCCGGGAACTGACAGCACTGACTGTCCTATAATCCGGGAGCTAGGAATGCTGAGAGATCTATAATCCGGGAGCCAGGAATGTTGAGAGATCTATAATCCGGGAACCCATGGCCAAGAGTGCTGAGTGCTCTATAATCTGAGACCTTTTTAAGAGCCCTTAAAGTCCCGTTGTCCCAGACACAAGACCGGTTTATGGTACGTATGATAATCCGGGACTCAGAGACGACCTTGGCAAACTGTTAATTCAGGTCTCTCTAACAGCCCCGAATAGCTGAATTATCCAAGTACACAAAGAGGCGAGATAATCTGATAATCTCTGTCAAAGAACAACGAGTACCACGTACTGTATTGATCGCTGAAGCGGCCCCATAACCCGATGATTAAAGAGGAGTATGATTAAAGCGGTAAATGACCTGATAATCCGGAGGATTACGTAAAGCGGCAAATTATCGGATGTTCTGTGAGTCAAAAGTCCTGGAATCGACGCCCAACTGAAGTGATCATCTGAGACTCGAAGATTGAAGGATTAGCTAATCTGAGGTTCAAGATTGGGGGATCAGCTAGCGATAATCCGTGGCACTGGGTACGTTAATTGACTTAATCATCTGATGCCCCCAGGGAACAAGTGTCAAATAATCACATAGATTTCATAGATGATTATATAGATTGAATAACATTGAAAACGGATAGCCTGTTGATTTGATTTCACGGTAATGAAAAGGACGAAATGATTGATGTCTGGGCTCAACAGCTGTATGTTACTGTGACATTTCAAAACCAGTGAATTCACAGTCGGGGCTCAGACTGTGCCTCTAATGTGACAGTGAATTTTGCCCCACCTTCGTGAATTAAGAAAAAGCTGAATTTGAGAGATTAAAGGCCATAAATTTGTCCTCCATGGAAGAGAGAAGAGTAAGGGTGACTTGATCACAACCTATAAGTTTTCTAAAGCAGTTTGATGATATTAACAGTTCTTCGAAAGACGTAAAGCTAGAACAGTTAGAAGCCATAACACAGAATTAGGTAAATCTTTTTGCGGAAAAGATCTAAAGAAGTGCTTTTTACAGTGTAAGAGGTGTGGATGAAATCGTAAATGCTGACAGGACACACAAGTTCAGTAAGTTGTGCATGACAGAGTTCAAGAGATGGAGTCCGCGAGTGCAAGTATATGATTACACACACACACACACACACACACACACACACACACACACACACACACACACACACACAAATATTAGCAGGATTTGGCAAACCTATTCAAATATACATGATACATACAACCGAAACCAATACACTCTCGATACTGTAGACCGAGTTATTCGTTTCCCAGAAGAACGAGGTTCCCTTCACTTATTATTTACGTCACCCTTGCATATCGGCCCACAATAACCAGGTCCAGCAGGACACGGAAGATATACATACACATGAGGCACGTGTGAGGTGGGCTGCACTGGCTGCCTCACAGCCACCGGTGCCGCTACTACACTGTATATACACACATATATATATATATATATATATATATATATATGTGTGTGTGTGTATGTGTGTGTGTATGTATGTACATGTATGTGCGTCTATGTATTATATATGAGTGGATGGGTCTTTCTTCGTGTGTTTCCTGGCGGTTCCTCGCTAACGCGAGAAACAGCGATGAAGTATTTTGATAATGATGATAATCATATATCTTTCTTTCATACTATTCGCCATTTCCCGCATTAGCGAGGTAGCATTAAGAACAGAAGACTGGACCTTTGAGGGAATATCCTCACCTGGCCTCCTTCTCTGTTCCTTCTTTTGGAAAATAAAAAAGAAAAAAAAAAACGAGAGGGGAGGATTTCCAGCCCCCCGCTCCCTCCCCTTTTAGTCGCCTTCTACGACACGCAGGGAATACGTGGGAAGTATTCTTTCTCCCATATCCCCAGGGATAGTATATATCATCACCCCATAGATCTTGAAAATCCAGTTATTCTATACCCATCTGCTGATTATGGCACACACAGCGTCATTGAATCTGTCTTGATTGCTATTACTAATAGCTTTGATTTGTCCTCAGGCAATTTTCAAACCCTTTCTACCATTAACCAAATCATTATGAGAGAATTGACAAAACTCGGCAACATAAAAGTTGTTCAAGACACACCCAGCTACCAAGGTCGACCCCCGCTACGTGATCCACCTTAATCACTCCCCTTTTCAACGGTTAAATGCCAGACGAAGCAGACAGGGGTTGATCTATACTGATTGATGCTGGACGGCGGGACTCAAGTGTGATGTTGGGATTTAAATAACTTTGTTAAGTACTGGCACCTGATGAGGTGGATTGTCTCCACGAAGCGTGTCGTGCCACATGTATAGAAAAATTACATGTTAAATGAAATTGTATGAACTCCTACCGAAGTGCAATTTCACCTTCATATATATATATATATATATATATATATATATATATATATATATATATATATATATATATATATATATATACATTATACATATATTATGGTTAATAAGCAATCCTTCCTCAGTTATTTCATATAATGCGTAAAATCTTGGTGCATTTCGTGTGCTAGCTGTGACCCGGTCATTTCATGAAATGCCTAAAATGTCCGGTCATCACGGTTAATGACCGGAAAGGGGAGCAGTCATTAACTAAATGACTCCGCTGCTGCCAAATAGAATAGGAGTGTGCCTGTATTGGACGAGGATATCTTTTCTTTTTTTTTTCTTAACATTTGAAAACAGGAATTTGAATGGATAGAGCTGGATAGGATTATTATGAGTATCGTTACTGTTGTCACTTTCATCATGATCATCATCTGTTTATTAGTAGGTAGTAATTATAGTAGTAGTCGAGTAGTAGTATCATTATTATTATTATTATTATAAGTAGTTGTAGTAGTAGTAGTAGTATCATTATTATTGTTAAAAGTAGTAGTAGTAGTAGTAGTAATAATAATAACTATATCATTATCATACATTGTAGTAGTAGTAGTTGTTGCTGTAGTAATAGTATTACATAATGGTAGTTTGTCTACTTCATGTCATGGGTACAGTCACATGTTTTTCATAGATTTGTTGAATCTATGGCCTCTTGAGTCGAACCTGAGTGTTTATGTTTACCTCCTGGGCTGGTCCTACATGTCTACCTCCTAGATTTATCCTCAGTGTTTACCTCTTAAGTCGAACCTGAATGTTTATGTTTACCTCCTGGTTTGGTCCTGAATGTGTACCTCCTGGGCTGACCCTGAAGGTTTACCCCATGGACTGATCCTGAATTATCTGAAGTCAGCTACCCAGTCCAACAGCTGATGGTGTGTACAGTTTATATAGTTTTTTATTGCACGTCAGTGCGACTCAATGGCGGGAAGTCCTATACAAGAGCAGCCTACATGTGCAGGATTTCCCTGGAGGATACTTTCAATAGGATCCTGTTTTCTACGACCTTTCTCTGTGGTTCGGGAAATGAGATGGGCCAAAAGGCTTTGAATCCTTCTGGGTCTGCAGTGGTATGGAGGATAATGGAAAGAGAGAGATTTCGTACACGATAAAACATTTTAGTCAGGTTGTCTGCGTTGCAAGTATGGGATGAAGAATGATACCAGGTGAAGAGAAGATGTTTTAGACAGAACATGGAAGTACATAGGAAAGCACACACAACAGGAACTCCATTGCTCTATGACTACTTTGTCTGCTGGGGAACAGTGGTACATGGGAGTACATAAGAAATCCAGATGACAGAAGACCTGGTAGTGTATGATTCGGTTATCTGCCGATGGACAGGAAGAGCAGCGTTTTGATGTATAATTTAGACAGAGTGACACAGGATAGGAAAGTAGAAGTGACTCTGAGGTGAGATGTATGTGATGCGGAAGGCTTTGGGTGAGGCTAAAGGGAGGAAAGATGTATTAGTGCGATAAGATAATGATAATAAGACAGGAGGTGGGGTAGAGCAAGGGCATGTGATGGCCCCGTGGGATAAGTCGATAATTGGCTGTCGTTTGCAGTGACCATAGGAACAATTACAGTCCACTAACGATGGGATCAGACACGGCTGTCTGGCGATAGGCTGGAATTTGGCAAGTCGACAGCAAGATCACTAATGACAAGGCGGTTTGTGGTGGAGTTGTCCCTGAAGATGACAAAATGTAGACTAAGGTGTGTGTGTGCGCCACAGCGAGAAGACACCATGGTTGTTGTAAGGGGATGGTAGAGATGGTAGTACGTGTAGTGGTAATGTGAGATGGGGAGGCATGACGACAAAAGTATTGACTGTGGAAAGAAGGGATGACAAAAATAGTAAGCGTTACGATTAAGCAGGAGATGGGGGTAATTAGAAGAGGAAATGAGGACATGGAAAATTCTCTGGACTCTTGATAAACAGGTTTATGTCTTGTTTATACATAAAGCTATTATCCATAATATTATTTAAATCATCGTTATTATGATTATTATCATATGTATTATTAGTGTCGTTATTATTATTATTATTATTATTATTATTATTATTATTATTATTATTATTATTACTATTGTTATTATAGTTATCATTATTATTGTATTGCTAATCACTATGATGATAGTTAATGTCATTAATATTCAGCACGTCAGATAATACGGGCCTCATCCAACCTGACTTCAGAAAACAAATATCATATCTCGTTCATCAATTCCGTCCTCTGTGACACCTTGGAAATCAATTGTGTTTACCCGTCAAATTGTCAGCGAATATCCGAAGACTTTTTGCAGGCCTGTCGCTGGGTGATGAATGCCTCTCACACTTTGTACAACCATAGAAAAACATGACACCTGGTGTTGCATTTCAGGCCATTATTTGCGCCTGCATTCGTTGTTTTGAAATGTCTCTTCCATGGCATAGCTGCACTCGGCAGGTTCTCCGTCCTGAACCACTAGTTCCAACGCCACAGCTCCAGGTTCTGACTCACCTTTGTCACATTTGACTCTATCGTCCTCAAGGAGACAGTATGATCATGGTTCTCCACATATCTTAACTCGTTCTTTACGATCTCCTCTTTCTGACCTCAGCAGCTGCGGAAGTTGATCTTTCCTCAGCGACAAACCGATGCTGAAAACATACACACACACACACACACACACACACACACACACACACACACACACACACACACGCCCATGGCTGAACCCGACCCCTGTCTATGTGGAACCCTTCTTTGACCTTGCGTACGTTGCCCAAAGACAGCCTCAGTACCGCTCGTACAATGCATTAGCGTGCAATGAATAATGAAAGGTGTTTTCAGGTCAGACGCGCTGATTGCCACCGGTACAGGTGGTAATGGATGTTGTCCCTCCGTCTGTTGAATTAAGACTATGAAGGTCCTGACGTTGGTAGGGATGCCTTTTCAGGCCCGGGTCGTAGAATCGGCTAAGCCTTGAAGGTGGTGACTGTAGAGTAATAGACCGACTGGAATAAGCTTCCTATCTATTAGTGAAGCTGGTGGCTGCCGTATCCGTGCGCGTCCCTCCCTCCTTTCGCTGATTAAGCCGAACTCGTCCTTGTCTTGAGTAAATGGTCACTCGATCTCAAACGACCAAGCTCATCGCTTGGGGTGTGTGGTGTGGTCTGGTCCTGTTGGTGGTGTGGTGACGCCCGTAGATCAGTCTTGGCTCTGCATCCTTCATATAGGATCATCATCCCACCCCTCGTCAAGTGTACACCTAACCTCACAATCAAACTTGGTGGTATATCACGATCTCACAGCGTCAGTGAACGCATAAGAAAATTTTCCAAACTGCGCATGTGTGATGGTGGCAACATGGCAACACGATGGAATTGGTTTCCTTATCGCATGTGCCTAGTGTATAGCGTTATGTCTAAGGGAACGTTGTTTCCGCTTTGCCTTCCATTTACGAGAAGTGGCACAATGCGTCACGACCGAGGTGGAAATGAGAGGTGTGATCTAATCATCCTTAATACACTTGCAGGGCGTCATGCAGCCGCGTCAGTAGAAAATATCGAAACAGTCATGTCAAGTCGAGCAGGTAACTGACACTAGATGTCTGAGAATAAAGAATTAGGGATAAACATTTCCACTATTAATGAGCATCATGGCGCATTAATCTCACTTTGATGTAAACTGGCTTAAATAGTATTAGCTAAGATCTCTATTTCCGAAGTGGAGCTCGCTTTTTAAGGTCGTTAATAATATGTAAAAAAAATTCCTGGTTTGGGCACATGGAGAGAATGAGTGAGGAAAGATTGACCAAGAGGATATATGTGTCGGAGGTGGAGGGAACGAGGAGAAGAGGGAGACCAAATTGGAGGTGGAAAGATGGAGTGAAAAGGATTTTGTGTGATCGGGGCCTGAACATGCAGGAGGGTGAAAGGAGGGCAAGGAATAGAGTGAATTGGAGCGATGTGGTATACAGGGGTTGACGTGCTGTCAGTGGATTGAATCAAGGCATGTGAAGCGTCCGGGGTAAACCATGGAAAGCTGTGTAGGTATGTATATTTGCGTGTGTGGACGTGTGTATGTACATGTGTATGGGGGGGGTTGGGCCATTTCTTTCGTCTGTTTCCTTGCGCTACCTCGCAAACGCGGGAGACAGCGACAAAGTATAAAAAAAAAAAAAAAAAATATATAGATATATATATACACACACACAATCTTTCATTCGAATCTCTATTTTCCCCTAGTATTTGTTTTTCAACTTCTTTACCGAAGATCAGACCAGCATCATACGAACACGTGAAGACCAACGCCGCCTTTTCTAGAATGATCTCATGTCATTTACAGCCACAGAGTTAACACCGTAAGTGCGAGATTCTTATCTTTACAAACAGTAACATGGACTGAGAATGACATCCATGATACACCCACTTGGAAAAACGATTAGGCAATTCTTGAGTTTGAATATGTAGTAAATGGGTAAAAGCAAGAAACCAGAAAGGAGGAGATACTGGAACATATATTGGGAAATGGAGTCTTGTAACTATGATGTGGATCAATAGCAGGGAAGGGTCTGTAAATTGTATGATGAAGGAGTAGGTAAGATGGGTACCTTCAGCTGCAAGCATAGAGGGAAGATGATGACGGGAGCGTAATGATATTGACTGAATTAGACGAAAGAGTAAAGTAATATCTGCGGCAGACGTCGACCACCTGTCGTCAGTCCAGTGAAATACCAACGTAACATTCACCACCCAAATGATTCTAAATGTTAACATGAGGCAAAAGTGCTAACGAAGATAAACTTATAACAGGAGGCAAAAGAGCTAACGGAGATAAATTTATAACAGGAGGCAAAAGAGCTAACGGAGATAAGTTTATAATCTAAAATTTATAATAGATATAATGTAAATTGTAGATATAATAAATTTCTTCGTAATTTATAGATTTGTAATGAATATATTATAAACTTATAATCAAGACGGTAAATTTCTGATACATGAGGAGGCTGTGACAAACTTTCATCGAAAGAAAATGAATTGGAAATGATAAACGCAAATTGGTTACCACGCTGACCACCAGCTTTCGTCTCGATTATACGTAAACAAAGTGGGATTTATTTGAAACTGTGGCCCACGTGAGTGGCATTAACTCCCTCTGGTTAAAGGTGAGTGTATAAAGACTGTTGGGTAAATCGTATTATATAAAGGAATTAGTGTAGACCGCACCAGTGAACCTGTCCGTCAACGGATACCTGGGCTAGGCTAGGCTAGGACCCTCAGCTGAGTCCCTAGTCGGCCATATTTTTGTTTTACCTTAAAGATTACCAAAACAACATCGCTGGAAAAACGAAAGTATGTGGATGTATCTGCAAAGAAATAGGGGGAAAATATCGAAGCTGTTGAGTCTAGGGGAGATGCACATGAGAATAGAGATACCTAGTTAGTATCCAGGGAAAGAAAGTACATAGTCGAAGTAGATAGGAAAGAAGAGAGAGCACTGGTACTTGAAGCTATTTTAGATCATGAAAAAGTACCAAGACGCACCTAAAGAAGCAAAAAAGATTGGATACCTTCCAGGTGGGATTTTGTCAGAAAGTACTATAAGCTTCTGATGATCCGAAAAGCTCTATAGAGGAACATGAAAGCCTGATTAATAAGCTTGAGGGTATTAGTACTGTGGGACGAAATGAATGTATGGACTTTTAAGGAGAGCAAATACTTTTCAGAAAATCAATCTGCCCGGCACTGAGAATTTGATAAATACTAATGGAAAAGAGGGACAAAAAAATTAGGTGAAAAGTTCTGAGACCGGTGGGGAAAAGCCACGGATCAGAGAAAGTAGAAGTGAATGATTCAGGTAAGCAGGACTCACCCGAAGACAGGAGACAGGGAAGTGTGAGGGGCGGTTAACAGAAGCTTTAAGAGCGCACACACTGCCCAGACAGATGTGCGGTGATGAAACGACAGATCCTTAGCTAGAGTACAGGCAAGGAGGAGGAAGTAAGGCGACAGCAGGAACGACAGACAAGTGGGCCACGCCTCAACTCATCGACGCACGACAGAGCAAGATGATGGTCTCTGGTAACAAAGAAACGTCTCGAATAAGGAGGGAAGAACCTGCTGGGGAAGGGGATGCGATCTAGATGGTACTTGATACCTTGAACATCCCTTACGTAATTCTGGAAATAAATGAAGTTGGAAGCCTCGGCAGACGCAGGAAGTGTGTGTTAGTTGAAAATAACAAGCAAGGAGAGAACAAAGGCATCCAGACAGAGGAAGGGGCCAGAGCCAAAGGGAATCAGATGGAGCCAGAGGGCAGAGGAAACCCTCGTAACCCGAACTCAGGGAGACCATGTTTGCGAAGTGGTTTCATCCGTAGATTAAACCTCATTTATACCAATGCGGGGACGACGGGCTGGTCGGCGGAGAGTTGGAATTCATAGACCGAGTCAGGAAGGGAATAATGGAGACCAGAGTCACTAGAGAGATAAAATCTGGGCGAATCTGTTAAGAGAAGAGTACGTAGCAGTAAGGAGGAGGAACGAGGAAGATGAAGAGGGAGGAGGTTGACCCTCTTGGCAACAAATAACATTAAATTTCAGAACAGAAATATGTTAGACGGCTCATTCAAACATTATACATTGGGAAGAATTTCTACAGGAAAGACGAACGCAGTCGTAATGTTAATCTACAGTCCTAGAAATTGCAATGTTCCTAAAACATTTATGTAATGAAAAATATTGAAGGAAATGATCAGGATGCTGAAGGAAGCAACGAGGCACTCAGTTCTCAAGGAAGCTTAATGGTAAAGTCATGATATTATCGTAAGGAAGCAGAGTGGGAGAATCTTAATTCGCATCGAGCCTTGAAGACATTAATTCCTGGAATGTAAACAGAAATTCCCTTATCAACGCATTCATTGAGCACACAAGTATGGAGGACTAATCAGCCAATCGCTATTAGGCTTTATCTTCGCACATAATACTTCTGAAGTGGAAAACATCACATACAATACTTCAGGCGGTAAAAGTAATCATGTAGGTTCATGAATGTGTGGTTAAAGACACAAAGGAGGAATCGGAGAAGAAAACTGACTCAAAGGGATGTAATCACGGTAACTATGCAGGGTTAGATCACATACTCGAGGAGGAAACTGGAAACTGGAGTTCCATGACAAGAGTATATAGACCAGTGTTACTGAGGGTTCTGTGGAATCTATGAAGAAGGGATGATAGCATGAATACCAATGGCTACTTCTGGGTTAAATATCTGTGTAAAAGATGTCAGAACGCAAACGAGGTAAGAGAGATACTACAGAGGGGATGCTGGCGTCATAGAAGCCATACAGCTTGGATAAGGCAAAATTCATCAGGAGAAATTCGTCGATCAGAGAGAAGCTGATCAGACAGAAGAATTCAGGGCGAAGAATTATTGAGGAAGATATGGATATGTATGAGGAGCTGAACAGTAAGATTAGGAGTATTCTTATAAAGGATGACACTACAGCACCAATACCTGAGATCTGGCATGGGGAAGAGGTCTTAGAAATACTGTAAATGCTGAAGAGACCTAGCCAGGTTATCAACAGTCCTTTTGTGCATATAATGCTCATAACCCTGATGAAATTTTGCCATAAATGGTGAAGGAATGTGAAGATATACACTCGACAGGCCACTTGAAATATTGCTTCGTATACCGCGAGAGCAAGGACTAGTGGCATGGGAGGAAGAAAACCAATGTTGCACAGTCTTTAAGAAACGTGATCTTGAACTTGCAGTGAAGTATAGACGAGTCTCGTGAACAAGTGTGGTCTGTAAAACCGATAATCAGACAGTGTGTGAAACTCCCAAAGAGAGAAGCAACATGGATTTAAGGAATGAAGGTTGTGATTAACAAACCCCTATGGCTTCTTTGAGAAAGTTACCTCCATATCAGACAACAGATGAAAGGCTAGAAACTGTATCTCTAAACTGCCAGAAAGCCTGTGACACTTTCCCACATCAGAGGTTGCTATAGAAGTTGGAGCTCCAAGCACTGTTAAGGGAAGAACTCCTTTATTAGACTATTGCCTCAGTGGGAGGGAGCGAAGAATGAATGTTAGAGAAGCATTCTTGAAATGGGTTGAGGTCGTAGGTGGAGTGCCTCAGGGCTCAGTCTTGGGACCGCTGCTCTACTTACTTTAGTCCATGCAGATGATTTGCTAGGAGAACTAACCCTATACCTGATTATGTTTCAGATGATAACTAAACCGATGACACACTTGAATAATAATGAGGTTTGCATCGCCTTACACTGAGCCCTGGACAAACGCCAAAGGTGGCTTGGTGAATGTTATATATCATCTTAGGGTAAATACAAAGTAACGAAGATGAGACATAGTGAAAGACCTTGGTACAGTTATTATCTAGCAAGAAGCTAGGTCTTTATATCGGATGACTCTGACAGTGATCACTGTTTCGTGAGATGCAGTGACAGAGTTGCCATAGTACAGAGCAACAGGGGTGAGAAAGAAGCCTGGTATAAAGGTTAGAGGGAAGTACTGCCTAATAGAAGTGTGGTGGATGACTGGAACACAAGGTAAATGACGAAATACTGAATGCTGGCAGCAGAGAGATAAAGCTTAAGAGATGTGGCCCAATGAGTGTGAAATTCCCTCCCCGTAGTGAACAGAGAACTCACACACACACACACACACACACACACACACACACACACACACAAATTCGACAGAGGGAAAAAAGACTAAACGTTGAAGAGAATGAGACGGATGCTTACGAAAAAGTGGAAATGACGAACGATAAAACACAAAGTGAAGTGAATGACTCATCGTGGAAAAAGAAAAAAAAAAATGTATAAAAAGAGTACAAAGGAAAGATGAGAGACACTTAGCAACAACAAATGAGAAATAAATTCCCATCCCAGGGCCCTACTCTCGTCCCCCTCCCGACCTGATGTGAAGGAGAAACAAGAGATCTCTCGCCCATGGGAATGACCTGATTAGTGAGATGAGCTCTGCCGCTTTGCTGAGTTTGTGAAGTAGAGAGAGAGAGAGAGAGAGAGAGAGAGAGAGAGAGAGTCTCCCTCTCCCTTCATCCTCTCTCCCATCTCTCCCCAAACACTGACCTTGCCCCTTACTTCACTGTCACGGGATGGGACATTTCCAGCGGGGCTGTGGAGGAAAAGGTGGAACAGTGGACGATCAAAGAAGAAAGAGAGAAAAAAGTGTAGTGGTGGTGCTGAAACACATTACTGTAAGAATGGGTCGAGTCTGCTACCACAGAGTAAGAGGAGAATTGTATTACGAACAGATGGATGGTTAGAGAGAAGTGATAAAGGTAAATAAAACAGTAGAGAGATAAGCAGACAAATCAGTAAACAGATAGATAGATTAGACAGGTTGATAGATAGATATATAAACAAGTAGACAGGTAAGAAAAAACAGAAATAGAGGAAGACAGACAGACAAATATAGACAGATAGACATCAGAACTAAAACACATGTAAGCAGACCGAGCGGGATCAGCAAACGAAAAGCTGATAAACAGGAGATTTATGAAAAAAAAACGCAAGAGATAGAGTAATATCTATCATGCTGGCGTCTTCTTGGAAGCCGCAGTGACATTAATAATTCACTGAAGATTATGTCTCACTTGAGCCTGAGGCTTGGGTGCAGCTACACTCGACCCAGAGAGAACACATTTGTGCCCGACGAGCTTCTCCAACTGAGCACAAGGGTCGCCACACATGGGAACGCGGCGCTGGGAGTGTGAAAGGAGTGATTGGGAGGAATTACGACCTTGGGGGGGGAAATATAAGACTAGTGGTTAAAGGGAGGGGAAAAAAAAAAAGGAATGCCATGGGGAAGAAATACGAGAGCAATGTGTCAGGAGAAATGTGATGTGGAAATGATAGAGCAGTGATTAGGGTGGTTTATGAAGTGTTAAATGGGAGGGTCATGTTTCATGGGGATCTTAACCACTTGAACACGACGCTACGACCTCGTGAGTACGACCGGTACGACCCTCAGGGTATGGTGACCTGACCTTTAACATAACCTTGGAGAGTCAGGTCAAAGGTCACACCATGATTATTAACTTGAAGCTGCCAGTTCGCCGGTTCTGAGTGAATGCAGCGAACTAAGTTGTAATCTGTAAGGGTAGGATGGTCTCTTGTGGGGTTTAATGGTCTTCCATAGCCTCATAATGGACTTCAGGCCAACTTTCGGCAGCTTAATGCCTTTGCACAGATTATAAAGTACCTCCACCCCAAATTCTAGGACCTCTCGCCACTAGATAAAGCTGTAGTGACTCTGAGTCTTAGACGATGGCTTTCTGTTGGCTTTTAAGGCCAGGATCGGGTGCTCCTGGATCCAACCTCAGATCCTGAGGTAAGGTTGTTGCAATGTGAGGCTGGGAGGTTGCCTGGTTTGAACGTGTGTAGTGAATTAAGTATAATCTATAAGTCTAGGTTGGTCTCTGGTGGTGTTTTAGTGGCCTGTAAATGTTCCTTCAAGGCCAACGGGCCTGAGCTTAAAGCCTTAGAGAGAGAGAGAGAGAGAGAGAGCAGAGTGAGTGGGTGTGTGAGTGAGAGTGGGGAAAATATGTCAGGTAGAATAATGTTATCAGGTGGGCGGACGGCGCTTCCAAAGAAAAATGTTGGGCTAGGACACCACTTATATGTCGCCCGCGGGGTAATGGTGCTGGGGAGGCCAGGGTGTTGTAGGGGAGGGAAGAGGAGGGGAGAGTACACGGATGGAAGAATGGAGGAGGTGGGGGGGGAGGGCGAGGGGGGGGGGAGAAGTGCTGTGATGGAGGGAGAGAGAGAGAGAGAGAGAGAGTACTGGGGAGAAAAGAGGGAATAGTGTACTGCGGAGAAAGGAAGTGAGAGAGTGTACTGGGACCCAGACGGTGTACTAGGGAGATTGAATGAAAAAATTATACTGGGAGGGAGCGGGAGGAAGTAAGTATACTGGGAAGATGAAGAGAGAGAGAAAAGAAAATTCTGTAGGGAGGGGGAGGAGAGGGGAGAGTGTACCAGAGAGGAGGGGGTGTGGGAGGAGAAACGGACACTACTTGGGAGACGAAGTTGGGAAAGTGATCTGGGGAGAGTGAGCACACGAAGGGGAGGGGAGAGTGAGCACACGAAGGGGAGGGGAGAGTGAGTACACTAAGGGGAGGGGAACGTGAGTACACTAAGGGGAGGGGAGCGTGAGTACACTAAGGGGAGGGGAGCGTGAGTACACTAAGGGGAGGGGAGCGTGAGCACACTAAGGGGAGGGGAGCGTGAGTACAAGAAGGGGAGGGGAGCGTGAGTACACTAAGGGGAGGGGAGAGTGAGCACACTAAGGGGAGGGGAGAGTGAGTACACTAAGGGGAGGGGAGAGTGAGCACACGAAGGGGAGGGGAGCGTGAGTACACTAAGGGGAGGGGAGCGTGAGTACACTAAGGGGAGGGGAGCGTGAGCACACGAAGGGGAGGGGAGAGTGAGCACACGAAGGGGAGGGGAGCGTGAGTACACTAAGGGGAGGGGAGCGTGCACTTGGGGATGGGGAGGGGAAACCGAAGAGTCGGGTGGAACAGAAAGGAAGGAGCTTTTATCTTGAACTACGTCCTTGACCTTACTAGACAAACGTAGACTACGTCCCCGAACCTTACAAGAGAAGTTTAAACTACGTCCATCCTCGACCTTACGATAAATGTTTCAAGTACGTCCTCGACCTTACGACAAATGTTTCAAGTACGTCCTCGACCTTACGACTAATGTTTCAAGTACGTCCTCGACCTGACGAGAGAAGCTTAAACTACGTCCTGGACTTTATGAAAGAAGCTCTGGAGAGAAGCTCATCTTTAAACCACTTCTTCGACCTCGAGGGAGAAGTTTACCTTTAAACCTCGTCCTCGACCACCTTTAAACTACGCCCTCGACCTCAAGAGAGAAGCTCACCTTTAAACTACATCCTTGACCGTCTTTAAGCTACGTCCCCGTCCTCAAGAGAGAGAGGCTAACCTTTAAACTACGCCCTCGATCACCTTTAAACTACGCCCTCGACCTCAGGAAAGAAGTTCACCTTTAAACCACGTCCTTGACCTCGAAGAGAAACTCCCATTTAAACCACGTCCAAGACCTTGGAGAAGAAGCTCAAACCACGTCCTTAACTTTAGAAGAGATGCTCACCTTTAAACCACGTCCTCGACGGTGGCAAAGAAGTCCACATTTAAACCCCGTCCTTGACCTCAGGGGAGAGCTGGCCACAAATGGAGCGAAATGAAAAAAGAGAGAGAAAAAAAAAAAAACTGTAGGACCCATGGACATTTTTTCTCCCCAGCACATAATGTAATAATGTTGACACGTCTACTGGTGGCGCTGGACGGCAGAGTGTGAAGTATAAGTGGCAGGGAATCTCCAGAGGCGATAGCTATAAACACCATTGTGGTCGTTGATGTCGTTTAGAATCAGAATCTTTCTGGAAGGGCAAGACCCGTCGTAGTAGGGTGTGATTAAACACAATATAAAATGAAGTTATGATCCTCATGAAATTCTATCTGCGAATTGACAGTCGTTTTCTGTCAAGCCGATGTACATCGTAGAGGAATTACTACAACTTGAAACTGTTTTAAGAGTTCATGTGTGTGTGTGTGTGTGTGTGTGTGTGTGTGTGTGTTTCTTTTTTCTCTTATTGATTTTTCTTCTGCCTAAGAGTATTTCTGGGACACTTACATAGTCTTTTGATAGGATTGTCATGTCTTATTTTTGTTACTATATATGTTATATATCTATCTATCTATCTATCTATCTATCTATATATATATATATATATATATATATATATATATATATATATATATATATATATATATATATATATATATATATATATTCATAATTATCCTAGGCCCTCTTTCTGAATAGCGGTCATATGATTATGTATACATGAGGAGAATGAGTATTTTGAAGGACTGTTGAATATATTAGATGATAAGATGGTAGACATAGTATGTTTGGGACTTGGATGTATAAGCGTCGAGAAAGTCCTAGCCAGTGGTTCGGTGAAAAAAATGGGGACTGATAAATGCCATGCATGAATGCATGAGATGAAGTATGGCAGAGTGGCTTAATTGAAAACGATTGCGATTGAATTTCTCAGGAAAGGGGTTGGAAGTGTTGAAGGTTAGTTAGTTGAGATTTTCCATATATGTATGACTCAATATGAGATGCCTGAGGACTGGCAGAATGCATGTGTAGTGCCAGAGCATAGAGACAAAGGGTGCAATAATGAATGTTCGGGAATTACAAAGATATATTGTATGTTAAGTGTATCTGGTAAGTAGTGAGGAAGATTGGTGATTAAGAGGGATGAGGAAGGACAATGTAGCTAGTAAGGCTTCAGGAATGGTTTAGGATGTGTGGATTAGGTGTCTGCTTTGAAGAATTTGTGTGAGAAATACTTAAACAGAGGGATTTGTAGGTGGCATGTATGGATTTGGAGAAAGCATGGGGTTGATAGAGATGCCTTGTGGAAGGTGATACGAAAATATGGTGTGGGAGGAAAGCTCCTAAAAGCAGTGAGGAGTTTTGATCAAGAGGAAATGGCATGTGTGACAGTAGGAACAGAGAAAGGTGAGTGGTTCCAGGTCTGCGGTAAGGGTGTGGTGTTATCATGGCAATGCAAAGTCATTAAGAATAGGATGGTTAATGAGGTGAATACATGGCGTCCTAGCTTCCTCTCTTCGATGTATATCAACTGACTTTTATTTCTCTCTTGTATCTCCCCTGATGATGTGATTATTGCACGAAAGTGCACTTGAGAACTTATCGTGTTTTACTTTCCCCGGGGATTCATAGGAATATATATATATATATATATATATATATATATATATATATATATATATATATATATATATATATACATATATATATATATATATATATATATATATATATATATATATATATATATATATATGTATGTGTGTGTGTAAGGAAAAAGTAAGAATTCCTAGAAGACTTGACGTACAAGTGGCAACACTTGTAGAAGAAACCTAATACAGCGGACGGTGGAGATCAAGGGATGGTCACACTGATATAGCACGCCTCTTGATACCTCACTAAACGTAGTGACAACAAGGACGAACGAGAAAGCTAGCCATTCCTTAAGAGAGAATCACTTCGACTTCAAGACAGGATCTAGGTCAAGAGAATCGATCTTAGCATCAATAAAGATATTGTGTCAAAGGAGTCTGGGTGTTTGTTAATTTGTTATCGTTGTCTCAAGGACTCTTAGAAACCTTTAGGCAGACTGAAATGGAAGAAGGTGATTGTGTTATAATTGCCAGGTTGGGTCAAGTTATGACAAGGAAGGTAGCAGCGTAATTTTACGTTGTTCTGTAGTATATACTAAGGTAAGGTTAAGGGAAACGAGCAACTTAGGAAATATGATTATCAACATAAGATTACAAGGAGGACTTTTTTGTATAGTTTTGATAAGACAGATAAAGGCCGCTGTCACCAGCTGATCAACATAATGGGAACACAGCCTTACAGAGCACGTGAAGGGAAGGAGTGTGTGGGGGGACAGCTGATATCATCAAATGCATGAGAGGGAGATGCGTTGAGAACACACACACACACACACACACACACACACACACACACACACACACGAGCACACGTTCGAATCCTGGGCGTAGCAATGGGCACGAAGTCAACCCAGATATTCGTCTTCCCCTTCGGGGTTGGTCGATGAATTTGATTCCCTTTTATACGGTGGAATCAATGTATAAAAGGGAGGTCAAGCCAGGAGATTAGGCGCCCCAATCCATCATGAGGCCAATTCAAGCGTTGGGTGCTGTCTGGCCCACGCCACGCCGCGGGGTTCGAACCCCACGGCGGGCAGGAGAACAACCCTCGAAACTTTTGAAGATGATTGGATGATGGCTGGCGAGACACAGAACTGAATAGTTAACCATACATGAACAAGAAGTATTGGTTAGGCCAGTGAAGGCGACTCGGGACCGGGAGTACGTAGTTGGAGGGATAGTGTGGGAAGGATGTTCTTCATCCCGTGTTCTGTTGTCGGCCTAGACTGAGGTGACGGTGATAGAAGTAGTGATAGATAATGTTGAGGAGGATCGAGCTGTCGTACGTACTGTACCTGTGGTTGTGTGTCTGTGTATAATGGCCAGCACTACCATCTTCCTGACATTTGTGGCAGCAGTCCTCCTCATACCTTCATGCTCTTTCGCACCTCTCATCCATCTAGGCTTTCATTTCTCACATCTAGCACGTCTGTTTATCTATTTCGCATTTCTCTCAACCTATCTCACTTTATCTCATCTCTCTCATCCTCCTTGAAATCTCTGAGCTCCTCTCACCTTCTTTTCCTCTCGACTTCTATCTCCTCTTTCCCAACCCTGATGATTCTCACGTCTTTCACTTCTCTTATTTCCCTCATTTTCTTTTTCTTATCTTTCTCTACTTGTTAACCTTCTCTCTCTCTCTCTCTCTCTCTCTCTCTCTCTCTCTCTCTCTCTCTCTCTCTCTCTCTCTCTCTCTCTCCCCTAACTCTCACTCACTTCCCTCGTCAAGAACTCCCTCCCTCTGGGACCACGTTTATCATGTGGCTCAGCCAGCGGTGTAGCGCGTCCCATGTACCGTTGTTGGGCCGGTTAAGCAGCAGCCAGCCAGCCAGTGGCGGGGTGAGGGAAGCGGGCTGGAGGGGAGGCTGGAAAGACTGCAGCTATGAGGGAATGTATGCAAATTGCATGCAAACTCTATGCAACAGCTGGCGTGAATGATGGTCATAGTATGGCTGACGAGGAACATGCACCTCTGGGTATGTCTTGCCTCCTGCAGTAAAGAGAACTGACTTTATCCATCAACTTTTGCTTTTAATCTTTACTTTTTTTTTTCCTCATACACAGTTTTGTAGTAATGGCGAGGTAGCAACAGAAACAGGCATGAGAACGTTTAAGAGGAGAAGTTCTTCTCAAACTTGGCTCATTCATTGTTTTCTACCTTCAGAGAGTGGTAAGACAGGAGGGGGGGATTTGTTTTTTTCGTGTTATTTACAAATGTTGTTGTTGTTGTTCTTGTTTTAGCTGCAAAAGAACTAAAAAAAAAAGAAGATAACTGAGAGTTACAGAATTGTTTGTATACAGAATGGATATCTTCAGCCGCTGAGCTATTAAAACTTTTTCTATTTTCCTTACCATTTGTTGATTCGCCCAGTAACTTCACTCTTCTTGAGAGACATTTAGTAAAGACCAGTGTACAAGCACCCTGTTTTGTGACATTGATTAATTTCTTAAGTATAAAGATCACTAATATCACAGTACTTATGTAGTATCAGAGTACAGCTATGATTTCAGAGTACAGTTACATGTCACGGTAATTGAAAGGTAAATACTGCATAGTGGTTCTCCTTTGAGATTCTCAGCACTCAGTCCCTTGTGGTAGGCCAGCATGCCTGCCTGCTTCGCGCATCAGATGGCTCCTGTTAGTGTTGCTTTGCTAGTCTTACTCTAAAGCCTCCGTTGAGAGTCTTCGCTTACCCATAGCCCACCAGCGTCCAACACATAGCCCCATTATCTCACAGGAAAACAAGAAAACGTAATTTGCTTTAACCTGATGATGTATCCCTGTTGCTCTATACATGTTTATACACCAGACCAGACGTTTATTTAGCAATGGTATTATCATCAGTGTTTTATGGCGTTCGTATATCTTCGTTAAGTCTTTTCTTACCCACAAGAGCATTGCAGAATAATTACCTTGATGTGTGTGTGTGTGTGTGTGTGTGTGTGTGTGTGTGTGTGTGTGTGGAGAGCGAATAATGAGCATGGGAAAACATTTGTTGAATTGTCCAATTAAGAAAAAGGCAAAATAGGTTCGTAGGTCACTTAGTGCCATGAAAATCGCATGGACGAAATAGGTCTTATTATGATTACCTGGAAAATGGGTTTAAATTAGAATAATATTTAGCCACAGTGAGAGCAAGGTTAATCCATTATTGATTATTATTTAAGAAAGTCGAGTATTTGGGTATAGGAAGGACCACTATTAGACTAGAGGAGGAGGATGTAAGAAATGTTCCACATGATGTGATACGAGACGACGCACATTAGTGTAAACAAACTTCCCATCGCACACACACACACACACACACACACACACACACACGGTACAGCATAAAAGCAAGATGATAAAAGATTTATATCCTTTCCATTTTCCACGTTTCTTCCTTTTATTTTATTCGTGCGATATATATATATATATGTGTATATATATATATATATATATATATATATATATATATATATATATATATATATATATATGTGTGTGTGTGTGTGTGTGTGTAGAGTTAATCGCAATTCAGTAGGAGTTAAGATCATTTTCTTTAGTAAAGCTACTCAACATGTTTCACAGAGGAAATCCGCCTCATTAGGAGTAAACAGTTCACTGAATTACAAACCCCAACACCAGCTTCACAAGAGTACGTTGTACATCCTCTTACCGTCATGCCAGAAGAGAAACAACACCGCTCTGGCAGGACGGTAAGAGGATCTAGAGCCTTTGTGTTGGTGTTGGGGTCTGAAACTCTGCGAATTGTTTACACCTGATGAGGCGGATTTCCTCCGTGAACCATGTTGTCTATTGTGTAGCTTCACTAAAGAACATGACCTGAACTCCAGCTGAATTGTGATTACCCCTTTATAAGATTAACACTGACGAGTGTGATGGACAATATATATATATATATATATATATATATATATATATATATATATATATATATATATATATATATATATATATATATATAATGTATCCCCAGGCCGTTGTACTCGCCTGTCACTTTCTCCCATACACATTCCCTATGTCTTCTGGTTCCCTTCTCCTGTTGCAGTGGACGCTACGCGCTACGTTTCCCACATGGCAAAGGGCTCGTCGTAGATACTCGTACGTAGGTATACTTCCTCACTCACCTGAACTCCCTCAGTAGAACTTGCAGATGGGGAAACAAAATATCACTCCATATGAGCGATTAAGTCGAGTCTGATTCCCTTAGTAAGTGATCTAAGCCCAACACTGATTGTATCCGACGCGGCCGGTCGTCACCCTCCCTCCCTCCTCTTAATGATTAATTAATCGTTGCTGTGAAACGTGAGAGAGAAAAATCTTTCTTCGTTTTCTTTAGATTAGGAAATTTACGGAAGGCAGCGATTTCAGTCACGGCTTAGGCTGTCGGGAGGGAATGGCGCGTGTGTGTAACAGCTGGGCAACAGTAGTGGAAAGGACATGGACATACATGCATGTAACTTTTGAGGAATCTGATCCTCATTACCTGTCTGATGGTCTGTTATGTAGTATTACATAAGGAATCTAGTCGGCCAATCCCATCTTATACCTCCCCTGGGCGCGACGCCCAGCATGATGGTACGACCCTTGAGCACGATAGTACGACCAGGGAGTATGATGACCTCGCTTGGATGTGAAGTTAGGTCAAATGCCAGGCCATTATACCCAAGGGTCGTATCCCCGTGCAAAAAGGGTCATAGCGTTGTACTCAAGGGTCGTAACGCCGCACTTAAAGATCGTACCGTTACACTCAAGGATCGTAACGTCGTATTGAAGTACCGAACCGTTGCTCCCCAAGGATTGTACCGTCATACTCAAGGATCGCACTGTCTTGGCTCAAGGGATTCCCGAACTACAGTGCTGATGCAACACATTAACCTGAGGAGATATGGTAATAATTCCTGACCTGCTCAGTCTGCCACTCACTCCCTCCCTCCCTGGTGCTGCTGCTGCTGCTGCTGCTGGTGCACTGGAAGTCGCGGGGTCTCAGGATAAGTGAACCGGTTCTTGTTTGCACAGGCAATGCTCCAGATTCACTGTAAGAGGACTGCTCTTTTTCGTACAGGTAATGTTGTGTTATCTTCTCTCTCTCTCTCTCTCTCTCTCTCTCTCTCTCTCTCTCTCTCTCTCTCTCTCTCTCTGGAGTAAGAGTGGGCGGCGGAACTTAATCTTATGGATTAAGTTTTGTGAATATTCCCTCTTGTGTGGGGTGGGAAGGAGGAGTGGTGGTAAGGTCTTCTGAACCCGTGCCAGGTTGTAGTAGGGCGCAGGTGGAGATTCTGCCATGGGGTAAAATATAAGCAGGAAGGAGATGCAGTTTAATATCAGGGAGCAAGTAGCTTAGCAGTTCATATCGTGGAGGGAGTGGTAGCGTCGCTCTGAGAAGGTAATATGAGAGTCCCGGCTGGAGGAGGACGAGGAGGAGGAAGAATACAGACCTTTTCTCCTTGAGCGAAATCATCCAACGCGAGACGTGATGATATGCCTCATGTTTTGGTGTTATTAAAGGAGAAGGAGCGGGGAGGAGGAGGAGGTTATACATCCTCGTACTGCTATGTACGTGCCGTTGTGATAACGAACTGTGGATGAAGGAAGGTTGTCTCGTAACCACGTAGCTCCACGTAGCGTCTTCCTATTCAAAACATGTGAAAACAGGCGACCATTTACCTCATTGTCTGTCGTCTTAAAGAAACTCTCTGATACCTTGTACACACACACACACACACACACACACACACACACAAATGCAGACATTATATATAGATATTATGGGGTTGTATGACAGTAAAGAATGTTCAAGAGACGGCGCCCTACAAGTGTAAACTCCCTCCCCGTACAGTACAAATGGGTAATATTACACACACACACACACACACCTACACACACACACACACACACCTACACACACACACACCTACACACACACACACACACACACACACACACACACACACACACACACACACACACACACACTTTTTAGAGAAAGCCAGACACTTGGAGGCTGATGTAGCACACTGCAGGAGTTAATCTACGTGTGAGTAGCACCAAAAATGAGATTTCAGCGACGTTGAAACGAGATATAGAGTTACGATTTTATGGGGGGACTGGAAGATCACACATTCTGGCTGAAGAGAAAGCAGTGGAGAGAGAGAGAGAGAGAGAGAGAGAGAGAGAGAGAGAGAGAGAGAGAGAGAGAGAGAGAGAGATTGAATACTTGTGGAAGGTGTAGTGTGAAAAATAATCTGAGATAGAGATTAAGGAAGAGACTTGGGTATAGTGAAGAGAAAAGAGTGTGACCAGATGTGGTCATGATAAGAGTTTATGAAGGCAGAGAGTAACTCATACATTTGATTATATTCGTTACCTGTCGCCCCTCGGATACATGGTAGAGGATATAATCCTAATTTTCTGGATAATGAAGGTCTTAATTATCATCTTTTTTCATTACGAGAGAAGAAACTTTTTGCCCAGAAAAATATATTGATATACTGTCTGGATTTTTTTCTCTTGAAAAGTTAGATTTTTTCAAACCATTTCATTATATATATATATATATATATATATATATATATATATATATATATATATATATATATATATATATATATTGTCCCTGGGGATAGGGGATTAAGAATACTTCCCACGTATACCCTGTGTGTCGTAGAAGGCGACTAAAAGGGAAGGGAGCGGGGGGCTGGAAATCCTCCCCTCTCGTTTTTAATTTTCCAAAAGAAGGAACAGAGAAGGGGGCCAGGTGAGGATATTCCCTCAAAGGCTCAGTCCTCTGTTTTTAACGCTACCTCGCTAACGCGGGAAATGGCGAATAGTATAAAAAAAAAATATATATATGTATATATATATATATATATATATATATATATATATATATATATATATATATATATATATATATATATGAATTGGAGCGATGTGGTATACCGGGGTTGACGTGCTGTCAGTGGATTGAATCAAGGCATGTGAAGCGTCTGGGGTAAACCATGGAAAGCTGTGTAGGTATGTATATTTGCGTGTGTGGACGTATGTATATACATGTGTATGGGGGGGGTTGGGCCATTTCTTTTGTCTGTTTCCTTGCGCTACCTCGCAAACGCGGGAGACAGCGACAAAGTAAAAAAAAAAAAAAAAAAAAAAAAAAAAATATATATATATATATATATATATATATATATATATATATATATATATATATATATATATATATATATATATATATGTATATATATGATGGCCAAGAGCTGGAGTTCAAGGACCGCATCAGGGAAGACAAACCTGACTCTTTTGTGGAACAGGGGAGACAAAATTTTTGTCCAAACGATTATGTGATAACAAGGAGAAAAAGAGAAAATAATGGAGAAGTGAGTTGAACCCCTTTTCATCGTCCACAAGCTCCATGATGAATTATTGGTAGGCCGTTTGAAAGGTACATAATGGGGAAAATATGTGTGGGAGAGAATGAAAGATTGATGTTGATAATCTACGATGATCCAAAGAACTTTAATTAACTAGATTAGATATACATGGGTGACCATGAAGGATCAGTCAGGATGGCACATGAAGCTGTGAGACACACAGTATAGGTCTACAGGTCTACTGATGAATGATTTCAGTTACAATAATGAAGGCTTGGAGATAGAGAGGGGTCATAGAGACGCATGTTGTTATTGCGTATGTAGGGAAACATCTTGTATCATCATGTCACTGAACACGCTAGAATCATATGGGCTTATAAACCATAATTACTTGATCTTATATTTACATATTGTAGAATGGAAATTGGGATTGTCACACATCATACACCAACGGAAAGAAAAAATTGTCGTGTGCTACTTGAGTTTGATCATGTGGTAAGTGACATACAAGGATCAGAGAGGAGATGCAATCGTTGTCACTATACAGAACTAAAGAATTTCTATGGAGACATTAGGTGAGAAACGGGAGTTTTGTTACCATGATACAAAATATTCTTTTGAACAGTCCTGTCAAAACTACAATGAAAGACTAGGAAGATGGTACCATTAGCTGCAAATATAGAAAGAAGGTCAGAAAAAACCAGACATACATATAAATCGATTAAAAGATGTTAAAAGGCAAAAGAATTTAGGGATATGATACTGTCAACATCCTATATCAGGCCAAAGCTAGAATGCTTATCAAGGTTTACCGTATTGAAAGAGGCACAAAGAACCAACGGAGAAGGTGGTACCAGGATTAAGAGAGTTGAGTGACAGTGAACAGTTTGAAGCCACAGATTTGTTTCATCATGAGAAAGAGAACAGGTTTTTACGAAACGCAGAACAATCAGACTTCAGGTACAGATCACCCAGACGACAGAGATAGAACAAGCGTACGACAAAACATGAAATTAAGCAAAAAAAAAGAAGAAAAAAATAACTTATGAGGAAAGATGTGAAAAAAAAAAATCCATTTATATACAATGATTTAGAAAGAAATATTACAGAAGAGAAAGTTAAAGGGATAAGACCCCACGAGTCTAGATCTCCCTCCCTGTAGTGTAAAATACAAGACATTTTAATCTTTTTAAATAACAGCATCGACTCTTTTTCCACAGGGAAAGTTTTCATATCGTTCTGGGTGAACGACTGTGAGTGCAATTATTTGCGCCCGGATATAAAATGCTCAATCTATTGAGCAATTAGACGCGCAAACAGGAACTTCATTAAGATCAGTCTGTCATAATGAGTAATTCTAATGTCCAGGAGGAAGCGGTAGAGGGAATGCCTCTGGCTGACTGAGGCTCAAAATTTTTTTCGAGGTATTGAAACATATATATATAAACTCACACACACACACACACACACACACACACACATAAATATGGTGTAGTTGTTAACGCTGATATAATCCTAACCCAACCACAAGCTCACCCTGGTTCAATCATGTTTGTTTTTCCGTTGAAGTATTTTTTCATTAGTGATGTGATGGTTTGACGGGAGGAAGAAGGGGTGGGAGAGGGGAAGGGATAGTCTGAAATGGAAGAGATGACTGAAGTGTGTACAGGGTTTAGGGTGTAAGTTTTCTGATGCTTGTGAGGGATTATATGGAAACGTGTCTTTGGTGTCCTATCTATATATACCCCCCCAGGCGGAGTGAGAGTGTGTATGTATTAGTGTTGTATCTTTAGTTATATAATTGAGATTCACTAAGCTAAGGTAGACAATGTTCATTGTGTACCTCGGTGGATGGCTGGAGCCTCCCTGAGTGCTTGGAGGCTTCGAGGGCTCGAACCAAGGATGTTCCATGGTTGTACTGTTGTCCAGATTTCGGGATGTTTGTAGTTTGTCTCATCTTGGACGCTGGTGTGTGTGTGTGTATGTGTGTTACCGGACTCCGCCTGCATGAGGTTACACCGACGGTGAAACCTCACCTACGACACCTGCTGTATGACTGGGAATACAGTGTCCTCAAAGAACTTGTCACTCCAAAGGAATATACATCTCCCTACACCTGGAAGTAGCGCAGCCTTCGGCCAGGACCCTTTCATAGAAATTGGTCCAAGGTATATATATATATATATATATATATATATATATATATATATATATATATATATATATATATATATATTGTTACGGAACACGTGTGCTTGTGCTCACATGTTCCGTATATAACGTGTGTGTGTCCATATGGTATTGATATTTCTTATCAGGACGAGGATTAAGGCCTCCCTCTGAGACGTCCTCCGAGCGTCAGTTCACACCAAGCATTAGGCGTAATACTTTAATTTTAATTTTATTTTGAAACCAGATGGTCATTTGTCCTTGAGCACCCCGACCCTTCTCCGAGGAGGAGGGGGGGGGGAGTAAGTTGTCATCAGCTGCGGAATATTTCGCCACCGTACTGGACATGTCGCTGCAGGCTTACCAGAGGGAGGGTGATCTACGCAGGTTGTGTAACTGTTCCTCCAACCAATCAGAATGTAACTGAAGCTCATAGCCAATCAAAATGTAAGGTTGTATAGCTAGCAGGGAACGCTTATATACCCATGACACCCGCTGAGTCTCTCTCTTTCTAGCCCAGCGAGGTAAGTGGTCCACCCCTGCTGTAGGTCCTGCTGTGTTGTAAGCCTGTAAGCCCTGCTGTGTAATAAGCCCATTACCCAAGTGTTGTGCTGTAAGCCCGTTATAATTATCAGTGTAATGTTATCGAAGAACTGCCATAGAGGAAAGAGAACTCCTGGCTTGAAATCTTATCTGGAATGTTAATTCATGTACAAATGTTATCTTATGTTCAATGTTAACTCTAATGTTCAGTGTTAACGTAATGTTTCATGCTTGATTTATGTGCCTATCTTTGTACACTTGAATTCTTTCATTATAAGTAGATTTAGTATAATGCTGGTCTTTAATTCAATCCCATAACTTTATTATTGTGTTATCCTGAGTTGTGCAACTTGACAAATCTATAACGTCCTTGCAAGACAAGGAACAGTAGTATTTGTAACATATGTTACTGGCGACCTTGCTTGAATAAGTGTTGAATTCGTAACATATAAATTGGCGACCTTGCCAGGATATTTCTTGCCTTAACGGAATCTCTTTCCTTGATTCATTTATCATGTCGTTGATCAGTGGTGACAATACCGTTCAATCATTAACGTCGGCCAAAGTCTCGATCCTTCCCCATATCCCTAGTGATATTAATATTGATCTCAATTATTGGCGAAAGCAGCTAGAGATAGCTAAGGTCAATGCACAAGCACAAGTGGCACAGTTACAAGTGCAGAAGAAGAAGACTGAACAAGCTAGGTTAGCTCTCGAACGTGAAAGACTTAGACTTAACGCTTCACCATCAGGACCAGTGTCGTCTCGGTTGGGAGACTTACATCTCGTACCAAAGTTCAGTAAACTTGACGCGGGCAGGCATTCAAAGGGCTACGACAGCAGAGGGAGGACCAATGATTATGTAATCCCACCTGAAGCTGCTACCTTGCCGGTAACTCATGAAAGTAAGGGGAAATACTCCAACAGAGTTAAGAGTTGTTTTTATTGTGGCAAGGCTGGGCACCAGGTGAGGGATTGCTGGGCTCGAGAGGAGGAATTTAGAGATTCTACCGTGAGTAGACCGGTGAATCTCGTCTCAACTTTAGGGCCACTTAGTAAAGTAGGTGAGGCTGTCCCTGCTCTTAGGAAAAAGAGGGGTTGCGAGAGAGTAGTTAAGGATCCGTTCTGTGGGAACTACAATGCGTTCCTGTCTGAGGGCTATGTTAGTAGATGTGGTGTACGACGAAAAGTAACCGTATTACGGGTTTCTGGTTCTCTGCAGTCCCTGATGTTGGATGGCTTGGTGCCGCGAGGAGAGTTTGGAGACCGAGTCTTGCTAGATGGACTGTCGGGTCCCAAGGAAGCTCCACTAGTCGATGTGAGGGTAGAAACAGATCTCTTCACGGGCCATGCTCTCATAGGGGTTGTAGATAGGTTACCTGTCTCAGGTGTGGACTTTGTGTTAGGCAGTGACCTAGCTGGTGGGAAGATGAACCCAATGCCGGTGTTGCCTACGGGCCCGGTGGAGTCCACGGAGGCAGTGCAGCTTGATGAAGAAGTACCAGAGTTAGTCTGTAACCACGATGATGCCAGGTCTATGACAGCTGGCACGGCAGGCCGTGTGCCTGACGACATAGCCGTTGAAACGGAGGAAGTGAAGACCAGCGAGAGGTGTGATACCCTCTCCCCTGGTACAGACTCCGTTGAAACGCAGGAAGTTAAGACTCTCCCCCCGACTGAGACCAGCGAGAGGAAGCTGTGTGATACCCTCTCCCCTGGTACAGACTCCGTTGAAACGCAGGAAGTTAAGACTCTCCCCCCGACTGAGACCAGCGAGAGGAAGCTGTGTGATACCCTCTCCCCTGGTGTAGCCTCCGTTGAGACAGTGGACCTAGAGACTCTTCATGAGAGTGAGGCCAGCGAGAGGAAGCTGTGTGATACCCTCTCCCCTGGTGTATCCTCCGTTGAGACGGCGGACTTAAAGACACTTCATGAGAGTGAGGCCAGCGAGAGGAAGCTGTGTGATACCCTCTCCCCTGGTGTAGACTTCGTTAAGACGGAAGAAGTGAAGTCTCTCCCTACGAGTGAGTCTAGTGAGAGGAAGCTGTGTGATACCCTCTCCCCTGGTGTAGACTCCGTTGAGACTGAGGGTTTGTCTCATGCTCATTTAAGAGAGAAGACTCTCCCTGAGGATGAAATTAGTGAGGAGAAGATGTGTGATGCCTCCTCTGCTGTTTACGAGTCCGTACAAGAGTCAGTGGGTGAGACTGAGGATTTGTCTCGCGCCCATTCCAGAGAGACTCAGGAACGGAGGACAGTATGGTATGACAAACGATCTCGTTTAAGAAGGTTTGAGGCGGGCGACGAGGTGTTGCTTCTACTACAGCAGTCAGGTCAACCCTTGGTTGTCCTTTCTAAGGGTTCTTACACCATTATCTGGAGTGTAAGAGGCTCCAATTACCTTGTCTCTACCCCTGATAAGCGCAGAGGTCGGAGATTATGCCACGTCAACATGCCTAAGCCATATTTCAGTCGTGATCCTCCACCCTTGGAACCGAAGGTGCCAGTCTGCATCATCTTGCGTCCAGCAGTAGCCGTGTGTGACGAAGTCGACGACGTAGCTGCGTGTGCCTCGAAGACTTGGGACCCGGGCGGAGGCGTGAGAGAACTGAAGTGTTGCTTGTATATAGTTGGGTACTATAGGATGTTCATTGTAAATTTTGCAACAGTCGTAACCCCTCTGACAGATTTGTTGAAGAATGATATCAGATGTTGGGAATGAGCAGTGTGAGACAGTCTCTTTCTTAGTTAGGAACCCTACTTTTCAACTGTTTTATTTTGCAGGCTCCAACCAGATTAGCTGTGAATGCCGCCAGTGTTGTAAAAGCTGGAAAGGTCCCCATGCAGGAGGACGGAAAGAAGGTTGAGCCCAAACATATAGCCCCACCAAGAAGAGGGAACTTTTGTTTTGCTATTTGTATTGTAGCACTTTGTTTATGTGTTATTCAAGCAATCATAGAAGTAACCTTTGTTTTCCTATTTGTATTATAACACTGTATATTTGTGTTCTTCAGCCAATCAGAGTGTACTGACTACCAAACCTTTCAAAATGTTCACAAGTTATGGGAACGGAGTCAATATTAAATAGATGGGCCTTGTTATGTACAATTTTTACGTTACATTATTTTCAGCACATCTTATGTGTTAACAGATTGTGTTAGCTGATTGTTTATCCCGCTCTTAAGAAAATTCCTCTTCCAGGAATTTTCTCCTTTAAGGAGGGGGGTGTTACGGAACACGTGTGCTTGTGCTCACATGTTCCGTATATAACGTGTGTGTGTCCATATGGTATTGATATTTCTTATCAGGACGAGGATTAAGGCCTCCCTCTGAGACGTCCTCCGAGCGTCAGTTCACACCAAGCATTAGGCGTAATACTTTAATTTTAATTTTATTTTGAAACCAGATGGTCATTTGTCCTTGAGCACCCCGACCCTTCTCCGAGGAGGAGGGGGGGGGGAGTAAGTTGTCATCAGCTGCGGAATATTTCGCCACCGTACTGGACATGTCGCTGCAGGCTTACCAGAGGGAGGGTGATCTACGCAGGTTGTGTAACTGTTCCTCCAACCAATCAGAATGTAACTGAAGCTCATAGCCAATCAAAATGTAAGGTTGTATAGCTAGCAGGGAACGCTTATATACCCATGACACCCGCTGAGTCTCTCTCTTTCTAGCCCAGCGAGGTAAGTGGTCCACCCCTGCTGTAGGTCCTGCTGTGTTGTAAGCCTGTAAGCCCTGCTGTGTAATAAGCCCATTACCCAAGTGTTGTGCTGTAAGCCCGTTATAATTATCAGTGTAATGTTATCGAAGAACTGCCATAGAGGAAAGAGAACTCCTGGCTTGAAATCTTATCTGGAATGTTAATTCATGTACAAATGTTATCTTATGTTCAATGTTAACTCTAATGTTCAGTGTTAACGTAATGTTTCATGCTTGATTTATGTGCCTATCTTTGTACACTTGAATTCTTTCATTATAAGTAGATTTAGTATAATGCTGGTCTTTAATTCAATCCCATAACTTTATTATTGTGTTATCCTGAGTTGTGCAACTTGACAAATCTATAACGTCCTTGCAAGACAAGGAACAGTAGTATTTGTAACATATGTTACTGGCGACCTTGCTTGAATAAGTGTTGAATTCGTAACAATATATATATAGAGAGAGAGAGAGAGAGAGAGAGAGAGAGAGAAGTTGGATGTCTCCCAAAACCAATGAGCCACGACCTTTCAAAGGAAATTGATAGCCACACCAGAGATAACATTATGATGACAAACATGCCACTAGACTGCCCCTTATAGTTCTGACGAATGATTCCTGACGTTAGCAAAACACTTGTATATCAAGGGGAGAATGACCGTGGTACCATCTGGGCCACTGATGCAAGGGATAAATTTGTCGTGGTATCAGATCACACACAAATTTATCCATCCTTAACTGACACCGGCCTGGCTCGCGAAGCCGAGGGGGAAAGGTCCGCGTTGGCATAGCGAAGTGAGTGACACTCCGGGAACATCATGTGGCTGTAGGTGGGATGGTAGGTGGGATGACAGCTTCATGACAACGTGAGTCTCCTGGGTAAATGAGGGGTTGAGGCTTTGACAACAAGAGTCCTGGCTGGATGCTGTCACACGCTGGGACAAGCCTCTTCACGTCAGGTTATTTTGTGTTATTTTTTCTCCTTTTTTTTCGATTTTTTTTTGATGAACATCATCATTTATCCAAGTCAGAGAAGTTATGCATCATTCTTTGAATAAATACTGATACAATTCTGACTCTTTTGAAGATGATTAGAGCCAGGAGGAGTCTTCCTTTTATTACATTCATGGACGATTTCCGTGTGTATTCGTTGCCTCTGTGACGTGTTGATACGTAACACAGTGTTGGCAATACCTTCCACCATAATGTTGGAAATACTTTCCGTCATATTGTTGAAAATACTCTTCGAGGGAGTTGAATGAAAGAGACAGTAATGTGGCAATAAAGAGTTTAAGATATGTAACTGAAATGAAAACGTCACTTGCTCCGTCGAACGTCATTAAGTACTTGTCTTGTGGATCACTGACACACGTGTTACGGGAGCGTTGAGGAGGGCATTAGCCAGTCTTAGGTATGTACGAGGCACAGTGCTCGTCATGGGTACATATATGAAACAACTTTCGCTCCTTGTGGGTTCAGCCGACCACTGTTAGCCTAAACCGACGTTAGTGGCTAAACCAACATTAGATGGCGAGAGAGGGACGGTGGCTGCTAACGCAAGGATGGATACAAAGACCTTCAACACTTTGATGATGATGGTGTATTATGATGTGGTTATTCGGTTCGTTCACCAGAAGGAAATATGACTCCAACCTCACCTGATCAGAGTTCACATAACTTGGACGAGACCTGAATGGAATGTAGAGGTCCTTCTCGCTATAGATCAGATGATGATAAATCCGCCCACCTTGGACGGAGACTTCGGGTAATGCCAAAGATTGTGGGATGGCGCTAGAGTTCCTGCCCATCTCTGGGTGAGGTGCAAGGCCAACGTGGGGCGCCGGGACTCGCCTGCAAGTTCTATACCGGAGAACAAGGGGGAGACGCTGCCGACCCCACATGAGGTTCTTCGGCTCCAGCCAGCCCTTTGTGAACAGAAATCTCCTCCCAACCCTGCTTCTGCCTCACTCCAGATAATGACCTGCCTCCGGGGAAGAAAACGATGAGAGAACAGCGGAGTCACGTTTGGTCAAACTCGGCCAAGGAAACACGTCCATTTCGATAAGTAATTCAATGACTGAGGGAAAAGGAAAAAGCCTAAGGCAAAAGGCACCCTGAGGGAGGAAAGTGAGGGAGGCCACGGAGAGGTAGTGTTGAGAAAGCCACGCAGGAGTAATGAAGACGACCACGGACGGGTACTGTCAGGACGACCACGGACGAGTTCTAGCTGGACGGCCACGGACGAGTTCTAGCTGGACGATCACGGACGAGTTCTAGCTGGAGAACCACGGACGATTACTAGCTGGAGGACCACGGACGAGTACTAGCTGGAGGATCACAGACGAGTACTAGCTGGAGGACCACGGACGAGTACTAGCCGGAGGACCACGGACGAGTACTAGCTGGAGGACCACGAACGAATACTAGCTGGAGGACCGCGGACGGGTACTAGCTGGAGGACCACAGACGAGTACTAGCTGGAGGACCACGGACGAGCATTATCAAGACGACCAAGGACGGGTACTATGAAGACGACCACAGAAGCATAGTGTCATGACGACCATGGAGGGATGTTTAAGTAACTCAGTCACCTAACCTGGACTTCTGCCTGCCTTATCGTCATCATTCACCGAAGTACACAGTGTTTGGTCCTGTTAAAAAGGAACTCCCACACCTCCTCCGCCTCGACCAGAAACCTCATCGAGTCTTGAAGTCCCACTGGCTAGCTGGAACCTGGACTGAAGTCTTAGTTACAGTGTACTCGATCTTGGGACAGCTAGCTGCTTTCCACGTCACCTGTCCATGTGGCAAGAGTCTCTCTCTCTCTCTCTCTCTCTCTCTCTCTCTCTCTCTCTCTCTCTCTCTCTCTCTCTCTCTCTCTCTCATATCATAACAGACCGACTGAGGTAATTCTCAGTTTTAGTTACGTCACGCTTGATCATCTCACAGACATTGTTGGTTCCGGTGACAATCATGTCTTTCAGACGTCTCCTCATCTAGGGATTGAAGCTCCACCGTGTGGTTGGCTATTCCAGTACATCATCGTAAAGCAATGCAATTTCTTATCGTGGCTAGAAACATTCCATGCACGTGTCCTAACTGGGGGGAAAAAAGCTTGAAATGTCCTTACTAGGAAAAAAAATTGAAATGTCCTTACTGGGATAAAAAGCTTGAAATGTCCTTACTAGGAAAAAAATTGAAATGCCCTTACTAGGGAAAAAAGCTTGAAATGTCCTGACTGGGATAAAGAAAAAAAAGATAAACCTGAATTACGAATGTTTGTTATTATATGTTGGCCAGGCCATCTCCCGGTTCGGGAATCTTGTCTTTAAACGGCCTTGTCCTCTTCTCCCTTACGCAGTGTCTGGCGACCCTAAACACTAGCATACAGTCAAAATGGAATTTCATGGAGTCCCCCATAAAATTTTTACTTTCTGTGAAAATTATTTTCCTTGAATGCAAGAGACATAGATTATAATTCTTCTTTAATAATTTTCGAGGTTGTGGAGCCTCTCGACTCCACTAGATATAACACATCACTGGAAAATATGCGTCGAGCCGGGAGAGTACGTGAGTCATCTGTTCTGTCAGTAGAACACTAAACAGAGTGTCTGCCATAAACACCAGAACGCTTTCGGATTCGTAGGGAGTATCATGATCAGTTTAGTGTGTACACAGAAGGAAACTAATCATCCAATGCTTGAGACTAACAGACCTAACCTTGGGAGAAGGAGTGTTGATTGTGTGGTTAAAGAAAACGCGTGTTCTTACTTATGAATCTTTGATGCCACGTATACATATTCTTTTTATAACCGTACGTATTAGATATTACGAATATCACACCTACGGCCACGAGAGTACGAAGATATTCTAAGAGCTCCAGAAGGAGGGATGAAGAGCGGAGCCTTGGCCCTGGTGAGAGTTAGGAAGTATGAATAACATCATAAATAAGACAGTCATCTGAGGAGCGGTCTGAGCACGTCAGAAACGACCGGATTTGGAATGGGCAGCGATAAACCATCAGAGATGGCTTTGTCTTGCCCAAGTTAGCGCGTCGAGAAGGAGATTTGCTAGAGCGAGAGAGCAGTAATGGTCGAACTTCTAGACAGTATTGGAAATACACTCCGAAGACTGTAGTCGAGACGACACGCGATAAGCAAGACATTCTTCATGGTACTTATAACAAGCTTTGGTTTGTGGTCATTGTGCTCTGCAGTCCTCTCACCAAACGAGGATTATGGAGCAGTCAATAGTAACGTTGGGAGAAACTGTTTGTTGCTGTAGTATGAGTGTTTACCCAGGCTAGCTGTTAGTGGAGATCGAGTATAGATACAGATCGGACTCGAACTCATTTTTCACCCGGGTGCTGATGCTATATGTTTGTTGCAGATCCCATCCTGAAACAGATTCCATATTGGGTTCGATCCTGTACTGATACAGATGCAATGTCGATGTCGATCCTTTCCGCAGACCCTTATTTGTTTTCAGGTCTGTGTCTCTCGCAGGCCCTATACTCCATGAAGCCTATTGATGAGGATCTCACCTCGGCGCAGATCCTTTAGCGGCCGATAAATTGGTACAGATTAGATTTTCGTGAACGCCACATACCGGCGCAGCTCGTTGGTGCACATTTTATATTGAGACGGCTCTCACATTAAGACAGATTCTCCGTGGTGTTGCAAGCTCGCTTGGCTTAAGATCCTACATTACCACCGTTGCCGTGCCAAAAGTAGCTCCGTATTGACAGAGAGCCCCGGTGGGCAGATGATGTTGCCACAGGCTCCCCCATCGGAACAATCTGCGTGTTGGGGTGTGATCGTCTCACTGGTGGAACTTCAAAGGGGCTGGAGAAGTAGAGTGTTGGCGTCAATCTGTTTCTTAGCGGATGTCAAATGTTGGCCCGGGAACGGAGGTTTGTTCAGTATCACCAAGATATGTAAGGAGATCTCGATCATGATTGTAAGATGTGTGACACGTTAGCTGGCTGATGTCTTTGAGAAAACAGAACAGTGATGACTTACTTCACTGACGAGGATGGAAAAAAATTCTTTCCCCATTCTCTCTCTCTCTCTCTCTCTCTCTCTCTCTCTCTCTCTCTCTCTCTCTCTCTCTCTCTCTCTCTCTCTCTCTGTTTAGGGAAAGCTTAAGAGGAAATGAAGTATGTTAGATACCTGGGAGTGGACATGGCAGCAAATGGAACCATGGAAGCAGAGGTCTACTATAGGATGGGTGAGGGAGCGAGGGTGGAAAGAGAGATCGCTACTCAGGAGAGCAGAAATGGGTATGTTTGAAGGTACAGTAGACCCAGTGATGGTGTATGAATGTTAGGTATGGACTGTAGATGAGAACGTGCGGAGGAGGGTGGATGTGTTGGAAGTGAAATGTTTGAGGACAGTGTGTGGTATGAAGAGAGCTGATCGAGTAAGAAATAACGAGGTGATAAGCGGAGTATGGTTGAGAAAGCCTAAGAGGTTGTGCTGAAATGGTATAGAAGTATGGAGAGAATGAGTGAGGAGAGGTTGACAAGGAGGATATATATATGTCGGAAGAGGAGGAGACAAGGAGAACAGGGAGGCAAAATTGAAGATGGAAGGATGGAATGTAAAAGATCTCGAGTGTTCGATACTTGAACATGCAGGAGAATGAAAGGCGGTCACGTTCACGGGATAAAGTGAATTGGAGGGATGTGATTTGTAGGGGGTGACGTGCTGCAATAAATTGAACCAGGGCATATGAAGCAGCCGGGGGAAACCATGGAAAGGTCTGTGAGGCCTGGCTCTTGATAGGGGGCTGTGGTTTCGATGTAATGCATATGACTACTGGAGAATGGATGTGAACAAATGAGGCTATTACTTCGTCTTTTCCTGACGCTACCTCTCTAATGCGGGAAATGGGAAACAAGTTTATATATATATATATATATATATATATATATATATATATATATATATATATATATATATATATATATATATTGTTCATTTGTGATTATTCAAGGATTTCTTCTTGTGAAAGTTCTGATGTTACCCAGAAACCCTTTCCAAAGGCTCCTGCAGCCTAATGCTGCGCTACATCCATTAGCAGGGAACTGTAGACTCCTTTGGAGTGAGAAGTTCTTTGACGAGATTGTACTTCCAGTGATACAGCCTCACTAAAGATGACTTTTCATTCGCAGTGTATCCTCCTACAGGCGGAAGTCAGTAACGCACACACACACACACACACACACACACACACACACACACACACACACACACACACACACACACACTCATGCACACACACCATCGAAAACATAGGAGGGGAATCATAATGGGAATTTATCTACGCATTATGTTTTATCAAGGAAAGTAGGAGTGTGGCATAGGAAGGGGTATGGTGAAGAATCATAAATACAACCAGGCTTCAGCCTCTCTGCTGGAGCACTGAACCCATAATGCACATCTCAGTGTCCCAGCTCTGTTCCTGGCGAGAGGCTAGGAGTCCGAGGTGAGAAATCAATAATCCAGGTGATGGGAATTGCTTCAGATCGCTGAGGTGGAAAGGTTCGTAAGAAACGAAGCCGTTCCGACGGAACAGAACGACTGGAAAACGTTCGTAAATGTGTGGGTCTTCAGATATCTCTTTTGTTCCTCATTTGACCGACGCAGTACAGCCATCACATACCGGAATATATATATACATATACATATATATATATATATATATATATATATATATATATATATATATATATATATATATACATACTGGAAAGGATCACAATTTTGCGCGTGATTAAGATATTCCTATGAGTCCACGGGGAAAATGAAACATTTTTCCCCGTGGACTCATAGGAATATATATATATATATATATATATATATATATATATATATATATATATATATATATATATATATATTTATCTTGCTTTGAATATCACCCCGATAGCTTGTCAAGTGGGGCTCGTGTACAAACCTTAGATTAAGTTTGACGACAAAATGAAACAATAGAGTCACTTCAGAACTGAACAAATTGGCTGGTCAGTGATTCAGAATATTCAACGTGTCTGTGTATATGTAAACCCAGGCTTTTACTCTTCACTGAAAGAGCAGAACACCCACACACATACACACATCCTTTCATGTTTCTGCTTCATGAGCTGGGAGGCTGCTTACTAAGTTCGCTCGTCAATGAAACCTGCTGTCCTTATTCCCTCCTTGAGTTTAACCACTTGGTTACGACGTTACGACCTCTTTAGCCCCACGGTAAGACCCCTCTTCAGCCCGACTGTACGACCCTTGGTATGAAGGCCTGGCTTCTGCCTTAGCCTGACCTTTGATCACAGCACCATGCTTCTGGGTCGTACCGTCGTGCCCATGTATCATACTGTCGTGCTCTAGGGTCGTACTGTCGTTCCAAAGGGTCGTAACTTTGCGTTCAAGAGTCGCACTGTCGTGCCCAAGCGTTCTTGCTTTGCGTTCAAGGGTCTCGCTGCCGTTCAAAGGCGTCGTGGCCTTGCGTCAAAGGGGCGTACTGTCGTGCTCAAGGGTCGTTGCTTTGCGTTCAGGGGTCGTACTGTCGAGCCCAAGAGGTCTCACACACCGGACCCTCCCTCCGCCAGTGTTCACTCAGCTGCCGGTACGCGAGTGACCACAGCGCAACCAAGCAGGTTCTGATACTCCTCCAAGCAGGTCTATAAGAAGATAACAAGTGATGGCAGCCTCAGGAAAATGAATAATCCTAACTCTATAGTCATTAGCAAACAATAAGTAGAACATCATTAAAAGGGTTCTGACTCGCCATTTCGAATATCTAGTCATCCCAGAAACTATTTTTTTTTTTTTTTGTGGTGGGGGTGGAGGAAATTGGGGATGACCACTGGAACTTTCATACAATATTTTTTTCCAAATTGTTTAATGTTAAGCCGAAAGTTTGTTGATATTTCTGAACAGTTCCTAGAGTTTGTTTACTTCTTTCCAACTGGCCCGAAACAGTTGCGGATGGAGGTAACAATCGGCGGCGGAAAGCTTTTTTTTTTCTCTATTATTGCCATCAGCTTCCACGGTGGCTCGTAAGTTATCATAGAAAATGTTGCAGCAATCAACACCACACATAACTACATTGATTAAATTCGCTTCTCGTCAGCAATCACTATGGACACTCAGATTCTTCAGATATTTTGAATATCATCTGTTCCTTTATTCAGTCGTGTTTCGTTAAAGTTATCTTGACCATTTAATGAGCAACATTAAATTATTGCAGTACTAACGTTAAAGAAACTTAACTTCGTCTTTCCAAGGAAGCTCCGTTTTCGGCATCTCATCCGCAGTGTTACAAACGCCAGTGAAATTCTTTCCGTTTTCTTTCAAGCACTGACTGACCTATTTGTTTCTCTGAGATTCAGCTCACGCTCGTTCCCGAAGCTCTGGAGCAAACACTCTCTTTGACATATGAATTTCAAACGTTTATATTAATTTCGCTTATATATGCATACAGGGTTGAATATTACGTTAATATCTTATTGTATTTGATGATATGAGAGGAATCATTCCTTTTTATATGTTTACTTTTCTAATGTACTCGCTTTTTCTTAATCTAAACCTTCACTCTCTCTTGAGGACCACGGTTCGATTCTTGAGCACGGCACTACGACCCTTCAGCACCCTGTAAAGTCAAAGACCAGGTCATCACAGCCAAGAGTTGAACAGTTCCGTCCTTAAACCAAATAATTTTTGTTTGATTTTCATTTGTCCAAATCACCATGACACAATGTATTTACTGGGAGCACAGAAGGTACGGGTCACTTCACAAGATGCTACAGCTTCCACGAGAGCTTTGATGGACCCTGGACTATGTTGTACACATATGACGCTCTTTGGTCCACGGTGTGAAGATATAAGACTCTGCCAGAATTCAAAGCGTGAGAATATGAGACTCCTTGTTCCATAGTTCGATGCATGAGACTTTCTGGTCTATCATGTGAGACTTTGAGACTCTCTAAAGTTCATGGTGGGATATACAAGGCTCTATGTTCCATGGTGTGAGAATATGAGTCTCTCTGTTCCATGGTGTGAGAATATGAGACTCTCTGTTCCATGATGTGAGAATATGAGACTCTCTGTTCCATGGTGTGAGAATATGAGACTCTCTGTTCCATGGTGTGAGAATATGAGACTCTCTGTTCCATGATGTGAGAATATGAGTCTCTTTGTTCCATGATGTGAGAATATGAGACTCTCTGGTCCATTGTATGATACATGAGACTTCCTGGTTCCTGGTTAATAGATTTCCTTGAAAACCTCAGTACAAGGACAATTTTTCTTGCTCAACAAGAATCTTGGGTTGAAATATTGTTTGGGGGCCATAATGTCCTGTAAGTAAACATCTTAATGATTTCATGTTTGAAAGATTTTTTTTTTTTATTATTAGTTTGTATTCTCCTTGGTATCCGTCGGTGTGGAGACGTCTTGATCATTTCAAGTTAAGAAGCCTTTCATTATGTTCTATTTCAGTTATGAAACAAATAGCTTTACGGGCAAAAAAATAAGAAATAAAAAAAGGTTTTGGTATTTTTCTTTGGTTGTTGGAATTTCGTGAAAAACACTCAGTCTATTGAAAACTTTCAGCTTCAATAAGAATCTAGGATGCGAGTATTGTTTAGCAGGCCATTAAATCTGGTGGTGTATCGGTTAGCTTTCCTGACGTGACGTATGATTGGCCGCCCAGGGTCGAGAGTATATTGGGTTCGAATCCTGTGGTTGCGGCGGTCGGTCCACAGTCAACCCAAGTTGGGAGCCAAGTTGACATGCATGGTCACGGTATTAGTCGTATTGATGACGTGGAAGGCGTCGGAGCATCTGTGGAGGACCTTAGGGGTTCTGCTGTAAGGAGGACGCAGTCGAGAGAGCTGCTGTCTTCGCTAACACTAGCGGCTGAGTACAGAGGGAAAGGGCAGAGAGCAGGAGACACTCAGTGGTCCAGGATGACGTTACGCGATTGTAAGGCAGAAAACTTGCAATCGGGTGCTAGATACATCCATCTGGGCATCATCATCTATTAAGATGAAGGATAAAGGTTCATCGTTTGTATCCCGTGAGACTTTATAGACGAGGGACTGGAAGGTGAAGACGCTCTCTCTCTCTCTCTCTCTCTCTCTCTCTCTCTCTCTCTCTCTCTCTCTCTCTCTCTCTCTCTCTCTCTCTCTCTCTCTCCTCCCCATGAAATCTTACAGCCTGACGACACTTTCTAAGGAAGTGTGCCAACCATGGAGCGAGACTTCCTCCGCAAAACCCGAAGTTTTATGTCCTTTTCTAATGACTGCGTCATGGCCCTTTGGGGTCGTCAAGGTGTGATGATGTCAAGGAAGGTCAGAACCACAGGCTGTGGTACAAAGAGAGAGAGAGAGAGAGAGAGAGAGAGAGAGAGAGAGAGAGAGAGAGAGAGAGAGTAAAGGAAGCTGACGAGGCAGTGGGTGATAGAGAGGTCTTCTACTGTTTGAGGGCTTATGACCCTCTCGTTACCAGCGAGGATACATGAGAGTTAATGAGTATGCTGTAAAGATAAAGTAGCGCATGAGAGTGAACCGCGAGAGGTAGGCCCGGGATGCGGGGGATAGAGGAGCGCCCGTAACCATCTTTATAAAGTACGCGTGAGGGGAGGCAAGTATACTGACCTTGGAAGGCTTGGCTCGGGCAGGCCTTCAAGAAGCAGGCGTGTGTATAATGAGCCAGTTATATTGTCAACAATGACCACACAAGGTCGACACACGAATCCATTGTAGGTCAATATGAGACTGGTTCAAAGTGTGAGAATATGAGACTCTCTGGGTCATGGTGTGAGAAAATGAGACTCCCTTAGTCATGGTGTAAGAACATGAGACTCTCTGGTTCATGATATTCACACCTGATATTCACACACAGACTATAACATCTCCCAAAATTACACAATGTTCCATTAAAAGCCACAACACCACCGGAATCTTACATCCACAACAGATACTATACATGTGCAACAGGGGATTATATATACCTTGGCCTTTTGAGAAATAAGATATGGAGTACATTTGCCACTAAGTGAAGCAAGGGCAGAAATAAGAGAGAGAGAGAGAAAAAAAATGAAATCCACACGTCGATTCGCTACCTCCAAGCTTCATGTTGGGGTGTGTAGACACAGGTTTATATGATTCTGCTGTTGGCCTGTTCCTCCCCCCGTGTGTGTCGGGTTAGGACACGTTCCGCTTCATAACATGGGACTTCAGGCTTCAGATTACAGTGAATCGCTTATATCTTGGGTTATATTTTCCTGGGTTTCTAGCCTGGCTATACTGCAGGGAATAGCCAGAGATGTTCCTCTGGGCTAAGTTACTCCGACACTGTCTTGCATGTTGGAGAATATATGTAAAAGTTAGTTTGACAGTCTCACATGTTCGAGAATATATGCAAACTGGTTCTTCGAAATTTTTCTCCTCGCTGCAGCCGAGTCCAAATGGTCGTATAAGTATCGGATTTTCCCTATCAGCCCCGCGTAGCAGCATCGTTCATGTAAATCCACCACATTACTCTCGCTTGCTGTGGTGGAATCTGGATCTCAGTAGTTTGGGATACAGAGCGTCCGACTGGTTCATGTGGGGGGTTTAGGGAAGGAAGGTAAAGGCTTGCAGGCCAATCATATGACGGAAAAGGTATGATATGTGTTTTGACCTTGTTCGATAGTGTGCTGGTGTAGCCTGCACCAGGGCTGTGATCACTGGTGTAGTGGTGTAGCCTGCACCAGGGCTGTGATCACTGGTGTAGTGGTGTAGCCTGCACCAGGTCTGTGATCATTGATGTAGTGGTGTAGCCTGCACCAGGGCTCTGATCACTGGTGTAGTGGTGTAGCCTGCACCAGGGCTGTGATCACTGGTGTAGTGGTGTAGCCTGCACCAGGGCTGTGATCACTGGTGTAGTGGTGTAGCCTGCACCAGGGCTGTGATCATTGATGTAGTGGTGTAGCCTGCACCAGGGCTCTGATCACTGGTGTAGTGGTGTAGCCTGCACCAGGTCTGTGATCACTGGTGTAGTGGTGTAGCCTGCACCAGGTCTGTGATCACTGGTGTAGTGGTGTAGCCTGCACCAGGTCTGTGATCACTGGTGCGACACAACTTAAACCTAATTACTTTACAAATAACCTGCATATAATTATTCAAACATATAATTATGCGCATAGATACAGTTCCTATCGTTATTATGACAGCTAGACGTAAATATACCAGGTTTGTTTTATTTATGCAAAGGGGTATCTCTCCTCTGTGTAAAACGCAATGGAGGATTAAATGTACATTTGTTTTTAGATTAGAAATTTATATCATCGATTTCATATGGGAAATGGTTCGTAAGCTTTTGTATTAGACTATATATATATATATATATATATATATATATATATATATATATATGTGTGTGTGTGTGTGTGTGTATTGATTTTGCCATTGGGTGTCCATAATCAACGGTGAATAAACGTCTTTGTCTAATGTTCGTTCCTGAACGGATTTCAGGAAGTCACTAAATATATGAATTTTATCTTGTAAGAAACAACAACATTCTGGGGGAATAAATGGAACAATTTCCTAAGTGATCACCGACACAGATGCATGAAAAATAAAAGCAGATCAGAATTCATCATAGATTCAGTGTTCGAATCCGCATCATATATGTAAGCGATCAGATCCCCCGTGGCTGTGGCTCAGTGGACACAGAACCGTTTTAATACATTATGATGATTTCAGGTTATGGTGAGCCGCGGAAAATTACGGTTACGTGCACAGTGGCACGATCCGACCCTTTTGATACAACGATACAATCCTTGAGCGTCATGGTACGATCCCATAAACACGACATTACATCCCTTAATGAGGATAACAGGACCCTTGAACACGACAGCACGTCCCTTGAACACAATAACGTGACCCTTAAACACGATATAGCACATCCCTTGAAAACGATAACACGACCTTTTGGGGTAGAGTGACCTGACCTATCCCTAAGGGTCAAGTGTTTAAAGACGAGTCCATCATTACCACAAGGTGGCGTTTGTCAAGCTCAAAGGCCATATCCTCCTGCCCCAGGGGTTGAGTATTTGCATGTGTGTACCTCACCCACCATCTCAACAGCTCTAATTATACCACACGGGTCTTTCCTAACTGCACTGATTACCACCACCAAGTCAATCGCACTGATTAACCCCCCCCCCCCTCCACGTCAGCTTAACTGACAGCATCATTACCACACCGAGTTTGCTTTAGCGGCCTTAATTGTCCTACACAAACTCTTAACAGGTAGTTAGCAGCAGCATCATTATTCCCCCAACAGCTTATTTCTTTTCTCTTGTTACGTAAATTACAACACACAGCTTAATTGGCAGCGGTATTCATGTACACAGCTTAATTGACAGCAGCACCACTCCCTCACGCAGCTTGACCTACCTTCGTCTTTACTCCCCATCATCGCCTATAGTTCAAAGCTGCAAACTATCACATTTTTGTCGTATTGATTACGTATTTCAGGTAAATACGGCAGTGTGATTTTTCTTCGTAAAATGCGTTTTTTTTTTTAAATATTCTGGTCGTATGTTCATATATTGTGCATATATTGTGTATATAATGTATGGAAAGTCCACACAGGGGTGCACTGTTCAGTATATAGTATTGTACGTTCTCATCGCGCACGTAAGTACTAATACAGTGTACATCATAACACTCGGACATCAGTCAGTTTCCAACCATTTTGCGGACATGGCCGCACACATTGTTGGCCGGTCGATCTTCCGGTCTGGTCATTTCATCTTTAGCTTGTGTCACTAGTCTGGTCCTTCTCCAGGGCCAGGGCCTCCTGAGACATCAGAAAGTCGCGCCAAATTATCATATACAGAAGTGGATAAGAAATTTCTTCGTTCCCCTCCATCTGTTGCTGGTCTTCAAAGTAGAGAAATTCAATTCACTACGATATTCTAGCAACGACAGATGAAAGATAACAGCGACAATTTTGCTGGAAACATCACATCGTCACCAAGTGAATTACATCATCACATCGGTTTATGTGAGCCTCGACCATTAATTAACGGGGATTAAAATGAACTAATGTGTACAAACCCGAACCTTTACTGCATAATTTACTGAGGCTAGTCTCTAGCAAACTAGTGAAAATGTTCCTGTTGCCATTACAAATACCGAATCATGTCTTATGTAAAATATTTGAAAAGGTATATCGATATGATAAGGTAAGATCAAGTAGATAATGACCAATTCATAATGGAAGAGTTGGAAGAGGTGGGGAGACTTGGTCCTTGTGTTTTGTCTTGTTGTTGTTCGCATCATATATCGTTGCGGTATGCATCATCGAGCGAGTCGACGACGGTGAGCGGGAGAAGAGTGAAGTCACTACTTCATCTTGGCATCGATTTCGGGTAGAAATTCATGCCGGAAGAAGCAGAACTTTAGCGATGGGAGTACACCATGTAGTGTGGCCCTGCGTTGTGTGCCATCGAGAAAGGATGAATTTTCCCGCACGATGTCAAGTTTGAGCTTCGGATTGCAGACGGAGGAGCCAGTGACATTCAGGCCTGCCCACCTGAGCAGGAAAAGCATACCAGCATGGCGGCAGAAGGTTCAGGGAGCAATCGTGACATTGACGAGTCTTCCATCATCGGACTGATGACTCAGTCTGAGGCTGCATTGATTGGAAGAAAGAAAAAGGCTAATTTGTCTTCCAATGTAGCAAGTGTTCCTGTGGACAAAGCTGGTAAGATCCTTACAAAGACTTACTGATTACATCAAGCTGTATTGTACGTTCCTTCTTATAACCATGCCTCTGTTCATCAAACTCAATCTTCAGCAGGAAGAAGCACCAAAGATCCATGTTTTACAGGCGAAGTGACAGGTCTTCTTACAAAGGACACTGCTCCGGTGGGGGAAGCCCTCAGTGACTGCAAGTTCTCCATCATCTGATTAGTGTAGCTTATAGGGAAAAGGTGCCATCATCGACCAGATGAGGATCTCATCTTGGGAGACTGATGGTACGACCTTTCTCACAACAAAAGCATTCTCATCCAAACAGAAGGAAGAGGTCCTCTCATCAGTCAGGAAATTGTTTATGTATTGGATTAGGTGTTCAAGAAGTTTACCCCAAGAAGAATGAGGTTATTCAGAATGCAAGTGTTGCTGACTCAAGGAAAAGAATGGATGCAAAGTTTGCATCATCAGTGCTCTACTTTGTGAAGAAATTCCACTTCATGGAAGAGCAGGTGTGTGTGTGTATCTTGACCAAAGAGCTGGTGAGTTGTGGGTGGCCATTTCACAACTAAGAGACAAGTCTTCTTATAAGAAAAATTATGTACATCTTCCCACAATCATGTTTGCTATCCTGTCAGTTGCTCTCGGCAGTGCTGAAGATGAGAGAATTTTCAGTCTGGTAAGGAAAACCCCTACTGAATTACGCCCAAGGCTTGGCACACAAACATTATTAGATTTCCTCGCACAGAAATTGTATAGCTGTGCTATAAAGAAAAAATGTCATCAAGTGAAATTCAGTGAAAGGCTTCTGGAGAAGTGCAAACAGGCAACCACTGCCTATAACACAAAGCTCTCTAGCCAGGACTGAATATGTGTGGACAAGCAAATATTAGAACCTCTGTTGACTTAGTTCGAGGACGGAAAATGAACCACAGCTGACTAGATACTTTGTTGGTTTTAAAGTGAACAATTGTGGACTTTGTACGTGTCGATAAACGAATGGAGGAAAGAGCTTGAGCACTGGGCATCACAATTTCCTATACTGAAAGTGCAGTCTGTATTGCGCATGGTTGTAAGTTTTGTTTTGCAAAATTCCTCATATTTTACTCAGTATTCCTTATTTTTCCCATCTGTGTTCCTTTATTTCTTCGTTTGACAAGGTTGGCAGCTCTCCCTATCGCCAACACAGCCTGAAACGCTAGAGAATGACTCAGTAGTCTCTTGGAAAATCAACCCCCACTCCTTGGAGGATGAGAACTCACGTTTTCTTTACACGTAACTTTCGTGCGATCTCACGAATGCAGAATCTTGTCCTGGACGTATCTAGTCTCTGCTTGACATTTGTAACCTAAGATGTTTGAATGAGTTAGGGGTTAGCTGGTGACCGCTAGTGGCAGCAGCAGCTCCTGGCTTGACAGACAACTGCTGAGGGCGGCAGCAGCAGCTCCTGGTCTCACACACAGCTGCGGGTGACAGGAGCAAGAGCAACACTATCCGCATCATTGGCCCCTGGCCACACACACTGCCGCTGGAGGCAGACGGCAGCAGCAAGACTACAACAGCTTCTGGCTTGACACAGGATCTGCTATTGGCCCCAGAAACTACCGCTAGAAACAGCAACGAGAACAACATTGGTAGCAGCAGCAGCAGCAGCAGCTTCTGGACTGACACGCAACCGCTGGAGGCAGCAACAGGAGGAACATTAGTGGCAACAGCAGCTCAGGCTCACAAAATACCGCTGAAGGCAGCAGGAGGAAGAGTTGCAGCAGCAGCAGCAGCTTCTCCAGCCCTCACCATACTACCGCTGGAGGCCTTCACATCAGCGGCAGCTCATCTTGGCTTCACATCCCACAGTTAAAGGCAGCTGCACAGGGCCACAGCCCTCCAGCCAAATGTTTCCCTATCGGTGCGCCAAGTTTCTGTCTTTGTTTACCAAACTCACAATAGCTCATGCTGCCGGCGATACAAATGTTGGTGAACGAGGAAAAAAAGAAATGATTCACGATTATGTATAACTATTTTATTACCACAACCACAGCCAAGTATCTTTAAAACATGAAATATACAAAATATCTGTAATATTTTTGTTTTAAGGGAAAACAGTGATAGTTTGTCAGTTATCTGTGCTGCTCATCTGATTCCAGAAAAAAACAATAATAGAAAATTGCACACCGTAATACAGTTAGCTTAAAAATCAACTGAAAAACCCGGAGTGACTTCATAAAACATAAAGAAAAAAAGATTTACAGTGTGATAGACTGACCTTATGTTAGATAAATTATGTACAAATGATCGACGTATTGTCTTTTTATTTAATGACATGTTTCATTCTCGCGAGATATATCGTCTTCGTTATGTTATTAGAATATGTGACATCAGTCTCATATAAACCGTGAGTCTCAACGCTGTTATGGGAATATTCTGTATTTTCTCGATAATGATATATATATATATATATATATATATATATATATATATATATATATATATATATATATATATATATCAGTATTAGTGATAGTAAATTAGTAGTTAGTAGTAGTATCTTCCTTATCTTATCTTTGTTATCAATATTATTATCATCATGATGGTTAATCTATTCTTTTAATTTGTTCCGTTTTTCTTGTGGATCAATCGACTCTGTTGAAGAAAAGATATAGGGTTCACTGACGTTCCTTCAATGACATTTGTTCTTATGTGCGGGAATCCAATGGAGGTCCGTACATCCCGGAAAAGGATATTGATACTTCGAACCTTCGACCAAAGGCACGTAGGAGTATCAGCATCTGGGATATAACGAGCCTAACATAAGCTCGTACATTATTTTCTACCAAGTGCGCTGTTAATATATATCGTACTGTTACTGAGGGTTTATGTAATTCACCACTCTCCTTCCACTGGTCTCCAGTGGAAACATTACCTTCACACATGAAAATATGCACATCAGCACACACACACACACACACACACACACACACACACACCTTGATGGATGATACCAAGGTCTTGAGGGAAGTAAATAGTGAGAAATATTGCAACAACTTACATGAAAACGTAAATAAGCTCCAAGGTTGGGATGATACATGGTTGATGAATTCAAGACGAGCGGATGCAAAGCGCCAAGGAAAGGACAGAGCGAGAGAAGACCTCGACATGAATTTCATCCAGCAGGAATATGCTGAAGGAATCTGTGTGTGTGTGTGTGTGTGTGTGTGAGTGTGTGTGTGTGTGTGTGTTCCTCACACCTCGCCAGAGCTCCACCTTGGGAGAATTAGTAAAGATGACACACCGTCTGCTGACAAATACCAGAATTACATTCACGTAAGTGGGTCCAGGAATATTCAGCCAGGTGTTCTCGTCCTGCTTCACGCCAGAAATAGAACAACGCTTCCCATGTTGGTCATTACACCTAGAGAAGCACAGAGAACTAATGAAGAAGGTAAGGCCACGAAGAGGTTGCCGGAATTAAGAGAGTTGACTTGCAAGGAAAGGTTAGAGGCTTTAAGTTTCGTCCGCTATGGAGGAGAGAAGAGTAAGAGGTGATCTGATCACACCCATCATTTATTCTTTGAACCAGATTGATAACGTCAGCAGTGATTAAAGGCGCTCGGATAGAACAGTGCAGACCATTACACGAGATTTAACAAAGGCGCTTGTTAAGAGAAATTTAAAGAAGCATTTCTATGGTATGGTTGGATGAATGGAATACACTAATGACAGTATTACAGAAGCCTCTACAGTGTATCATGTAGAAATGAGTGAATGTGAATGCGATACAAAAACGGAGGACAATAACAGTGTATGTGACATGAATTTCCAACAGAGCAACTCAAAGAGAAATCATTGAATAGTTTTTAAACTCAAATTGGAATGAGATCGTCAGCGGCAATAACCTATTTACGTACACAAATTATACCATGAGAGAAGAGGCGAACTAATTAATGAGGAAAAGAGATCGGATGCAAAATAGAAAATACCATGAGGACTGAGAACAGTGGATGAGCAGACGAGCATGGGAAAAAATAAGAAAAGGTTTTGGCAATAAGACGAGCAAAGAGCTCGATCAGAAAACGCAGATATAGAAATGATGATAATCCCATCGAAGAAAACGGATAATGGAGGAAGAGAGGAATATACAGAAAATGAAAAAAAAAAATGAAATCCAAAATTACAATTCACATCCATGAACAAATATGAAAAGAAATCAGAGATTTGACCCTATCAAATGGGAGAAAACTCAAGAGATTTTGAATGATGGACTGGTTAAACCAACATGATGTAAAGGCAGTCATAAATATTGAGGTATTGGAAGACAATATTACCAAAGCGATTGCTCAGCTCAGAGAGAGAGAGAGAGAGAGAGAGAGAGAGAGAGAGAGAGAGAGAGAGTCAGCTTCGGGATCGGAGGGAGGGAGGATTACAGACACATTCCTCAAGCAGATAGAGAAGGCACCAGCGAAACCAGTGATGATGATGAGGCGGAAGTACTAGGCGAACGCCGAACTGCAGCTATTTCGTAAATGGCTTATGTAACGCCAATACACACGAGAGCCAAGCTAATAACTGTGAACAGTACGGATCCGTTTGCTTGACCTCGCGTGTCATAAATCCCTGAAAGAGTAAAAAAAAAAAAAAATAAAAATAGACGAATATTACAACACTTGACGAAGAACGTGAGCCAACAGGGATTCATAAACCAGGAAAAAAAAAGAAGGTACGCAAACCCAGTTATTAAACCGATGATAATCACGTTTATGAGAGCTTCAAGCTGGGAGTATAACTGAACACAGTTATTCTTGATTTAACAAAGGCATCTGGCAAACGTAACCACAGAATTTTACTATAGAAAGTCGTTGAGCTTTCCTTGATTTTACAAAGGCATCTGGCAAACGTAACCACAGAATTTTACTATAGAAAGTCGTTGAACATTACATTAAAAGGTGAGGTAGGAAACTGCGTTCAAGTAACAAAACCATGTCTGAGGAAGATGTTGTGTATAATGATGAATGATATCAGACGTCAGGAGCGAGGGGAAGACATATGCGTCTTAGGAAGCTCTGTTGGTGATGACAGCACCAGAGTAAGCAATGTGACCGAGAGGAAATGCAATAAAGACTAAAGACACGATCTAGAATTAGGCATAAGTGAACCGTAATGGAATTCAACGAAGGTAGATTTGAATGAAATAAGCAGTGGAACAATTAAGAGCACATTGGTGGCACGGTGTAGAAAGTGACAGAAAATGACACAAACGTAAAAGATTTGGGTGTCATCATGAATATAAAACTAAAATTCAGGGTACACATCGAGGAAATGATAATATCAATCTAAGAAATGAGTGGTAGGATATTGAGAACCTTTACAAAGAGAGACAAAAAACTATTGATGAAAATGTTTCATGTATACATAAGAAGCAAACTTGTTCAACGAAAAGAATGAAAAACAAAGAGAAACCCGAAACGCTGCACGAGCAAAATCGAGGATATGGAAAACACGAAGCACCATGAAAGGCTGAGAGAATTGAAATCTAAAGCCTAGAAAGAAGCGAAAGAAACACAACAAATATACGCATGGCAAGAAAATTGAAGGTATAGAGAAAAACGTATTGAACCCGAAAGCCTCTTAGCGAGGAAGGTACAGTCTGCAAGAAACAACTGCAGAAAAATATAAAAGAAAACTTGTCTTATGGTTGAAATCAATCCCAGATGAACCCAGAATACACACAGCTGTGCACAGAGGAAAGGCACAGTCTTCTTCATCAAGCAAGAGGTGTGGTGGGTTCTATTCGCTGACCCAACCATCATGACAAAATCTCGTCGTGGGTAGATGAGTCTCTCTCTCTCTCTCTCTCTCTCTCTCTCTCTCTCTCTCTCTCTCTCTCTCTCTCTCTCTCTCTCTCTCATATCATAACAGACCGACTGAGGTATTCTCAGTTTTAGTTACGTCACGCCTGATCATCTCACAGACACCTTAAAGCAACCATCATCAGCAGCGTATATATTCGTCTCTCACCATTCTTATATTTCTGAAGCATTACGTTGCCAGCGTAGTAGTAACTCTATTCCTCAGTGTTCCGGCAAGCAGGCTGCCTGGTACTGGGGAGGCATCAGGCAGGGCAGAGAGGCGGATGATGTGAGCAGTAACAACGTGTGGTGTGATGCCGAGAGAGAGAGAGAGAGAGAGAGAGAGAATGACTCTCATAAAGAGTTTGATGTGAGTCTTGTGGACGTGTTTGGAGTAAGTGAGACCAGAGAGGAAGGAAATGTTTTCACAAGTATGAAAAATGAATTGTGTTGCTTAATTGTGTTGCTTATGTGTTGCTTATGTGTTGCTTATACGGCTACAATAGCAGCTGTTGCTGCTGTAGTCTTGATGCCTACAGTGGGCAGGTGGTTTTGTACACAATGCTAGTGGTCTATACCATTGTTTTCGTAGAAAAATGGTACGCTGTCTTGTACGTGCCATCATCCTGGCTACCAAATACCACGCCCTAACTTGTTATCATATCTCACATTGTCTCATCAACTAGGACAACTTCAGTAACTTCAGTAGATAAGACATCCTTCACCTGAAACCATAACTCGTCAGCCGTCCATTCCTGCACATTCTGACGCGTGTTAGATCCTCTTAAAATGCTAATATACCGCTGATATAACAGCTCTAAATATTGAAAAATGAAAATAACGTTTTAGACTCGGCTTATTTTTTCGAACATTTGTTTTGATATTCTTTTTTTTTTTTTCTTTCCCAGGAATTGCTCAGGTAAAGCTTTGTGCCGAAGTAGCATTATAATGCAAACCTTACAGCTATTTCCTTTATTGATAGCCCCTGACATCCACCCCTGGCACACAAAACACGTAAAAAGTCCCTTTCCAAGTTTATGAAGCTATGAAACTGGAAACTATACCGATTTGTATTGGGATCCAATATTCTATAATCCGTTCTGAAAACTCTATACTCCTTTTAAAACAAGAGTAAATCGTTTAAAACAATGGCCCTGCAAACGTCACACACACTTTTTTTTTTCCATTTACGTTTGATTAGCACTGAAAGGATTTTCGAAATTGCTGTCACTTGTGAGTGGAAAAGTTTTAAGATAATGTACAAACATAGCAGCAGTCAGGGGCCAATAAGCGTGATCCTAAAGACAATGAGACGCGATGACGGTGTCAAGATTCATCTGAAGCAAAGAGCTGCTTACTTCGGCAGTCCACAACCATGAGGAGCCAGTAGTTGGCTGGAGGGCAGGTTGTGGCCCAGCGGAAACCTGAAGTCAGGAGCCTCAAATCATGGACGAAAGGAAACGTAGATGATGATGATGAGAAGAAGATGATGTTGATAGAGGACCAGCAAGGGAGGAGGGAGGAAGAACATTCATCTCGTGAGAAATGGAAATGGAATGGATAAGAAATGAGACGATCTGACGTGAAGAGGAGGAGAGGATTGAGAGGGACGGCTCGAGGACTTGCTTAAAGGAAAAACTAGAAAGACTCAAGTGAAGAGTCAGCTGGAGGAACAGCAAGGAAGAAGGGAAGTGGTAGAACAGCAAGGAAGTGTGAAGCGGTAGAACAGCATGGAAGAGTGAGGTGGTAAAACAGCATGCAAGAGGGAAATAGAAGGACGGCATGGAAGAGTGAAGTGGTAAAACAGCATGAAAGAGGGAAGTGGAAGGACAGCATGGAAGAGTGAAGTGGTAAAACAGCATGGAAGAGGGAAATGGAAGGACAACTTGGAAGAGTGAAGTGGTAAAACAGCATAGAAGAGGGAAATGAAAGGACAGCATGGAAGAGTGAAGTGGTAAAACAACATGGAAGAGGGAAATGGAAGGACAGCATGGAAGAGGGAAATGGAAGGACAGCATGGAAGAGTGAAGTGGTAAAACAACATGGAAGAGGGAAATGGAAGGACAGCATGGAAGAGTGAAGTGGTAAAACAACATGGAAGAGGGAAATGGAAGGACAGCATGGAAGAGTGAAGTGGTAAAACAACATGGAAAGGTTTAGAAGACGGACAAGCTCAGACTCGAGGTGCGGACCAGAGAAGTCATTCGGCAGAAGATCCTGGCGGGGTTAGGTGGATAAAGAGGTGAGCATCATATTAGGAACAGAGAGGAGGATAAACACGAATCACTGGAGGATATGATTATGACTGTGGCTCAGCTGTGCCGCCACAGCCCACACCACCACTCACCCCAGGGCAGGTAGCACAGCCAGCCCCCGACACCCCAAACCCCGAGCATGTGGCTCCACTTCGCACTTCCCGTCCTCAGCTCCCCCACATCTCACACCCCGGGCAGGTGGCTGGCTCGCAGTGGCACTTAAACGCTATATCTTTAAGCGGCAGGAGTTATGACCACACGATGGCTAGTTTAATACGGGTTTATATCTTTTGTTTACGTATTGACTTTATCCTGTGAAATTGCCATACATTATCGGTATATTGAAGTTTATATGCACTCACTACGACGCACACCGAGAAATCATTTACCTCGAAGCTTCATCCGTGCATTTGCCATTCTTACGATGAGGAGGCATTATTCTGTGATTCATCGTTCAATGAATTATTTAATTCGACTATACATCATGCTGGAAAAATTTCGCAACAGAAATTGCCAAATGCAATTGCATATATTCATTTTGGTTTGCACTGAATTAAACCCCTTATCTATCTCTATGTTTGTACATTATACTGGTATATATATATATATATATATATATATATATATATATATATATATATATATATATATATATATATATATATATCATACAAACCTCCAAAAGCCAGGATCGAACCCGGGACCCCTGTGCAAGAGGCGGGAATGTAACCGCTAGGCTATGGGCCTGGCTAATTGGAAATAACTATTCGAATACTAAGTACTCAAATACTCTTCGTCTCACATGGTGAGCAACGGAGTCTACACCAGTTATTTCCCAACCGGTGCACATAGCCAGCAGATAGCATTTTACCGAACCTAACTGTACAACGCAGTGGAGGGAACCAAGAGAACGGGGAAACCAAATTGGGGATGGAGGGAAAAACATATTGATTGATCGATGTCTGAACATGCCGGAGAGTGAAAGAAGTGCATGGGAGAGAGTGAATTAGAACGATGTGGTATACAGGGATCGACGTGTTGTCAATAAACTGAACTAGGGCATGCAAAGCGTCCGGGATAAACCATGGAAAGGAGTGTGGAGCCTGGTTGTGGTTATGATATGGATAGGGGGCTGTAGTTTCGGTATATATATATATGGTGTGTGTGTGGGTAAGTTATGTCGGTGTCTCCCCTAAAATTGAAGAAAAACAAGACCACCAGAAGTTCCATGTAGATCGTCACGAAGTGCATGACTCAGGGTGATCCCTCGTCTGCGAATTTGTTCCCCACACAGACAGCGAAAAAAAAAAAAAATGAAAAACATACCCTCACCTAAGGCTGGCAACCAGACTCATTCGACTGGCATTCTCATGAATATGGACCCAGGGACACCAGAGCAGAACGAAGGGCGCCAATCCTTCATCTTTTCCTGACATGGCTGTGGACTTTCAGAACCCTGTTATGAGATTTGATTCTGTGTTCACAGCTTCGTAAGAGAATCTGGGTCTCATATCTACACCCTCAGTGTAGTTCGAGGTCCTCACTGCAGCGCGATAGATCATCATCAGCGAGTTTAGACGCGCGAAGGTAATTGCCTCGTGCCAGTTTGTGTGAACCATGAATCTCGCTGGGTGAGGAGGGGAGGGAAGGGGCAAGGGTCAGGTCTCGAACCGACATCATCCTCGCAGTGGGAGACACGGAGATTGTAAAGTTCTCTTCGGTCGCGCCACTTACTATGCCTGAACTGTTATTCACCATATGACCAAGTGTTTCATTTTGTGATTGAGTCCATTATCATTAATGGTTTTCCTATCCTTTCTTATTCAAGTAATGCGTCATCTTGTACAATTCATTTGTGATGGCGAGATAAAGAAAGTGGAAAATAAGATATTCCCTCAAGTGGTCACCTGATGCTGAACCAACTCTGGAACGTTGTTGCATCAGTTATAAAACCGTGCTAAGATAAATTCCTCTCACTTCGGTTATGGTGGTTAGAATGAAATATATATATATATATATATATATATATATATATATATATATATATATATATATATAACATGCAAACATCCAACACCCAGGATCGAATCCGCGACCCCTGCGTGGCAGGCGGGAGTGCTAGGGCCTGCCACGTAGGGGTCCCTGGTTCGATCGTGGTTGTTGGAGGTTTCTTTGTTATATGGAAGTGCGCGTTCATATGCATTATATCGTTGTATATATATATATATATATATATATATATATATATATATATATATATATATATATATATATATATATATATTTATATATATATATATTTTTTTTTTTTTTTTTTTTTAAACTATTCGCCATTTCCCGCATCAGCGAGGTAGCGTTAAGAACAGAGGACTGGGCCTTTTAGGGAATATCCTCACCTGGCCCCCTTCTCTGTTCCTTCTTTTGGAAAAAAAAAAAGAATTGAGAGGGAAGGATTTCCAGCCCCCCGCTCCCTTCCCTTTTAGTCGCCTTCTACGACACGCAGGGAATACGTGGGAAGTATTCTTTCTCCCCTATCCCCAGGGATAATATATATATATATATATATATATATATATATATATATATATATATATATGTGTGTGTGTGTGTGTGTGTGTGTGTGTGTTGAAGAGTTTAACATCGACTGTGGAACAGCTGGAACGAAGACTAGAATGGTCAATATCACGTTGGTCATCACTTCAGGTGAGGGAGTGGAGGAAAAGGTGTCCATGAACTAAAGATGCCAACACTTGCCAACGAATGCAAATGTCACTCTCATTTATTATGCCGCGGAATGATCGTGTTAGTTCTCGCGAGAGCTTTACCGCAAGAATGAGAATTAATGAAGGTGATCCTTTGAGCGTGTTCGTGCAGAACGACGGCAGAGGTTAGAGAAATGAGAAACGGGCCTTAGACACGCTGGGCCAAAAGGTACATATTTGCTAAGAGCTGGATAAATCGGTCCATGATTACAAGAACGATTCGCACTTTTCCTAGTCGTAAGAAAGTTTCGCATGAGGGCTGGGAATCACACACACACACACACACACACACACACACACACACACACACACACACACACTGAACCTCATATTTCGGAAAAAGAGAGAGAGAGAGAGAGAGGAATATAGAGAAAGAGGGTTGGATGGTTTCAATAATAGCTAACAACAAGAAAGCATTCAGTACAGTACTACGTCGGAGGTGAGCTAAGGTGTTGGATCCTAAGGTAGGAGTACAGAAGAGACTCCCTCGACGGATTCGGAAGTTACCTTAATGAAGGTGAAGACAGAACGTACGTGAAGTAAACCTGCCCGAAATGATGAGGCCGTTCGTGGGGTCCCGCAGGGCTGGGTGCTGGGGCTATTGTTCTTAATTTACTCAGTAGGATGACTGAGGATTGCCTCATCTCACTGAGGGACCTGGACAAACCCTTATGTTTGTCTGGTATGTGATGAACGGACTTCCAGCCGAGTTAATGTAGATGACAGAGGATGGGACGCTGTGAAAGGGACTTGGGAGTCGACTTTGTTTACAGAACTTCACCTCAGGAAAACTTGAAATGTGACAAACTCGCTGCTGGCAAGTATTAGAATTTCATTTAAATGAGAAAATATTAATCAGACTATTCACGCTGAATTTCATTGGGAATATTACCAAATGACAGATGAATGATAGAATTATATGCACTTATAAGCGATCATGAGAGAAAAAATTGTTGAAACATCAGGATTATTAAGCCAGACGCAGTTGTGAGAAAACATTTTACTGGAAGAAAAACGATATTTTCTGATCATATTTTCAGTTTCGGTGAACCAGTGCAATTTCTTTTTCTATAGTTTACCTTTAAGTCTACAGTTGAATATTTCTCTGAATACCAAAATATTATTAAGCCTCTTTCCTCCACCATTTTCATTTAGTTCTCTTAGTCAGAAAATTCATAGAGAAGAAAAGACATTTTGAGAACTCAGTGGGTTTAAACTGGCGAAGAGTATTTGATGAATAAGATTCTGTTAACCACTCATAGTCCAGTTCCTTCCAACCCTCAAAATACCAGGCCATGGACAAACATCCGGAGAGATATTCACAACACACACACACACACATACACATACACACACACACATACACACACACACATACACATACACACACACATACACACACACACATACACACACACACACACACACACACACACACACACACATACACACACACACACACACACACACACACACACACACATACATACATAGATGCTTAGTGCAGGCTAAAGCGAGTGTGTGTGTGTGTGTGTGTGTGTGTGTGTGTGTGTGTGCGATATACGTAGGAGTAAAGACATGGTTCATAAATGATAGAATAAAAGATAGGGGGGGAACACGAATATAAAACTCTCTCTCTTTCCCTGCAGCAAACAAATAGTAATCAAACAGCACTACAGATATTCCCATAAACCATTTCGCTATGAGTTAGTTACCCTATCCTCCATGTCTGTAGCCTCACGAGGAAGGCGTCATTTGCCCCGTCCTCTCTCTTCAGGTCACCTCTGCTGCTCCAGCCGCCAGCTCGTCGCCAACATCTGAATCCTTTTTCGTTCTGGTGTAAAGAAATGGCTAATCTCAGACAATTATACTTGCAGCCATATTGGTTCTCTCTCTCTCTCTCTCTCTCTCTCTCTCTCTCTCTCTCTCTCTCTCTCTCTCTCTCTCTCTCTATATATATATATATATATATATATATATATATATATATATATATATATTCATATATATGTGTATGTGTGTATTGTTTTGCATTCATGCATATGTTATGGAAAGCTTTAATCTGTATTGCTCTTCGACAGCAAGTTTCCGTATTTTCGCTTTTTCTGTGTTCATCCTGAAAAATATATAAAAACAAAAAACATATACTTCCATTACTATTTCATTTTGCCTCGGCTATGTGAGTAGCAGTGAGGGATACGATTTTACATATTTATATTTTTTCATATTTGATCTTCGTTTCCCGCGTTAGCGAGGTAGCATCAGGAACAGACGAAGAAAGGCCACATTCGTTCACACTCAGTCTCTTGCTGTCAGGTGTAATGCACCGAAACCACAGCTCCCTGTCCACATCCAGGCCCCACAGACCTTTCCATTGTTTACCCCGGACGCTTCACATGCGCTGGTTCAGTCCATTGACGGCACGTCGACTCCAGTATACAACATCGTTTGATTTCACTCTATTCCGTGCACGCCTTTCACCCTCCTGTGTGGTCAGCCCCCGATCGCTCAAAATCTCTCTCACTCCATCCTTCCATCTCAGTTTGATCTCCCCGTTGTCCTTGTTCCCTCCACTTCTCACACATATATCCTCTTTGTCAACCTTTCCTCACTCATTCTCTCAAAACCATTTCAGCACACCCTCTTCTGCTCTCGCAACTACACTCTTTTTATTACCACACACATCTCTTACCCTTTCATTACTTACTTGATCAAACCACCTCACACCATATAATGTTCTCAAACATTTAATTTCCAATATATCCACCCTCCTCCACACAACCTTATCTATAGTCCATGCCCCGCATTGTATGATATCGTTGGGACTGCTATACCTTCAAACATACCCATTTTTGCCTTGCCAAATAAGGTTCTTTTAACACATTCTTCATCGCTCCCAGAACATTCGCCCCTTTCTTACCCTATGACTCACTTTCGCTTCTTTGGTTGCATTTGCTGCCATGTCCACTCCCAGATATCTAAAACACTTCACCTCCTCCAATATTTCTCCTCTCGAACTAACTTGTTGTCACTTAACCTTGCTGAACCTAATAAATTTGTTTTGTTTTTTTCACATTCACTTTCAACCTCTCATATCACGTATGCTCCCAAAGTCGGTCACCAACTTCTGCAGAGTCTCACTCGAATCTGTCACCACTGCTGTATCATCAGCAAAGAACAACTGACTCACTTCCCAGGCCCCCTTTCACCACAGATTGCATATTCGCCCCTCCCTCCAAAACTCATATTTACTTTCCTCACCACCTCATCTATAAACAGAGTGTACAACCATAATGACATCACACACCCCTGCTGCACAGACCAGCCTTCACTTCGAACCATTTACTCTCCTCTCTTCCTACTCGTACGCAAGCCCTACGCCCTTGATGATAGAAAAAAAAAAAACTGCTTCTTGCATCTTTCCTTCCACACTGTATATTCTTAAGACCTTCAAGAAAGCATCTTTATCAACCCTATTATATGCCTTCTCCAGATTCAGAAATAACACATACAAATCCATCTGTTTTTCTAGATATTTCTCACACACTTTTTTCAGAGCAAACGTTTGAGCCACACATCTTCTACCACTTCTGAAAGCAGACTTCTCCCCAATCGGTGCTCTGCATATGCCTTCACCCTCTCAGTCAATACCCTTCCATACAATTTACAAGGTATACTTAACAAACTTATGTCTCTGTAGTTTGAACATTCACCTTTATCTCCATTGCCTTTTTTGCATTGGCACCGTACATGCATTCTACCAGTCCGTAGGCACTTCACCATGATCCATACATACACTGAGCATCTTTACCAACCGACCAACAATACAGTCATTCCATTTCTTAATAAATCAAACCGCAATACCATCCACTCCAGCAGCCTCTTCCCTCTTCACCAAGCCACTCTCCATGACTCTGTCACTTCGCATACCAACGCAATTAAAATCTATTTTACACCCATCATCTGCCACTCTATCACCAAACACATTTAACGGTCCCTCAGAATATTCACTCCATCTCCTCCTCACTTCCGTCACTACCTCATATCACTTTCCCTTTTGCCCTCTTTCCGTTGTTCCCACTTGTTCTCTTGTGTTTCGGACATTATTTACCTGCTTCCAAGACATCTTATCCTCCTTAAAGTTTACTGATAATCGTTCACCTCAACTCCCATTTGCCTTCTTTTTCAACCCCTGCATCTTCCTCTTGACCTCATGAAGCTTCATCGAAGAGACGAAGCTAGGACCAAATGGCGTCCTAGCTTCGTCTCTTCGATGTATATCAACTGACTGTTATATTTCTCTCTTGTGTCTCCCCTGATGATGTGATTATTACACGAAAGTGCACTTGGGAGCTTTCCGTGTTTCATTTTCCCGTGGACTCATAGGAATATATATATATATGTTTATATATATATATATATATATATATATATATATATATATATATATATATATATATATATATATATATATGTTTATATATATATCATACCTGGGGATAAGGGAGAAAGAATACTTCCCACGTATTCCCTGGGTGTCGTAGAAGGCGACTAAAAGGGGAGGGAGCGGGAGGTTGGAAATCCTCCCCTCTCGTTTTTAATTTTCCAAAAGAAAAATCGAAGTGGGCCAAGTGAGGATATTCCCTCAAAGGCTCATTCCTCTGTTGTTAACGCTACCTCGCTAACGCGGGAAAGGGCAAAAGTATGGAAAAAAAAAAAGAAGGGCGCAAATGGGGAGGTGATAACAAGTAGTGGTGATGTGAGAAGGAGATGGAGTGAGTATTTTGAAGGTTTGTTGAATGTGTTTGATGATAGAGTGGCAGATATAGGGTGTTTTGGTCGAGGTGGTGTGCAAAGTGAGAGGGTTAGGGAAAATGATTTGGTAAACAGAGAAGAGGTAGTAAAAGCTTTGCGGAAGATGAAAGCCGGCAAGGCAGCAGGTTTGGATGGTATTGCAGTGGAATTTATTAAAAAAGGGGGTGACTGTATTGTTGACTGGTTGGTAAGGTTATTTAATGTATGTATGACTCATGGTGAGGTGCCTGAGGATTGGCGGAATGCGTGCATAGTGCCATTGTACAAAGGCAAAGGGGATAAGAGTGAGTGCTCAAATTACAGAGGTATAAGTTTGTTGAGTATTCCTGGTAAATTATATGGGAGGGTATTGATTGAGAGGGTGAAGGCATGTACAGAGCATCAGATTGGGGAAGAGCAGTGTGGTTTCAGAAGTGGTAGAGGATGTGTGGATCAGGTGTTTGCTTTGAAGAATGTATGTGAGAAATACTTAGAAAAGCAAATGGCTTTGTATGTAGCATTTATGGATCTGGAGAAGGCATATGATAGAGTTGATAGAGATGCTCTGTGGAAGGTATTAAGAATATATGGTGTGAGAGGCAAGTTGTTAGAAGTAGTGAAAAGTTTTTATCGAGGATGTAAGGCATGTGTACGTGTAGGAAGAGAGGAAAGTGATTGGTTCTCAGTGAATGTAGGTTTGCGGCAGGGGTGTGTGATGTCTCCATGGTTGTTTAATTTGTTATGGATGGGGTTGTTAGGGAGGTGAATGCAAGAGTTTTGGAAAGAGGGTCAAGTATGAAGTCTGTTGGGGATGAGAGAGCTTGGGAAGTGAGTCAGTTGTTGTTCGCTGATGATACAGCGCTGGTGGCTGATTCATGTGAGAAACTGCAGAAGCTGGTGACTGAGTTTGGTAAAGTGTGTGAAAGAAGAAAGTTAAGAGTAAATGTGAATAAGAGCAAGGTTATTAGGTACAGTAGGGTTGAGGGTCAAGTCAGTTGGGAGGTGAGTTTGAATGGAGAAAAACTGGAGGAAGTGAAGTGTTTTAGATATCTGGGAGTGGATCTGGCAGCGGATGGAACCATGGAAGCGGAAGTGGATCATAGGGTGGGGGAGGGGGCCAAAATCCTGGGAGCCTTGAAGAATGTGTGGAAGTCGAGAACATTATCTCGGAAAGCAAAAATGGGTATGTTTGAAGGAATAGTGGTTCCAACAATGTTGTATGGTTGCGAGGCGTGGGCTATGGATAGAGTGGTGCGCAGGAGGATGGATGTGTTGGAAATGAGATGTTTGAGGACAATGTGTGGTGTGAGGTGGTTTGATCGAGTGAGTAACGTAAGGGTAAGAGAGATGTGTGGAAATAAAAAGAGCGTGGTTGAGAGAGCAGAAGAGGGTGTTTTGAAATGGTTTGGGCACATGGAGAGAATGAGTGAGGAAAGATTGACCAAGAGGATATATGTGTCGGAGGTGGAGGGAACGAGGAGAAGAGGGAGACCAAATTGGAGGTGGAAAGATGGAGTGAAGAAGATTTTGTGTGATCGGGGCCTGAACATGCAGGAGGGTGAAAGGAGGGCAAGGAATAGAGTGAATTGGAGCGATGTGGTATACCGGGGTTGACGTGCTGCCGGTGGATTGAATCAGGGCATGTGAAGCGTCTGGGGTAAACCATGGAAAGCTGTGTAGGTATGTATATTTGCGTGTGTGGACGTATGTATATACATGTGTATGGGGGTGGGTTGGGCCATTTCTTTCGTCTGTTTCCTTGCGCTACCTCGCAAACGCGGGAGACAGCGACAAAAAAAAAAAATATATATATATATATATATGTATATATATATATATATATATATATATATATATATATATATATATCAGTGAAAAGTCCGTGTCCCCTCCACACACACTACTACTGTAGCCAATTAATTGCATATCCCCCTGGAAGCGGCTGACGGTATAGACAACGGGGTATTTAGACATACGAGCTTCGCAGTCATTTGCCTCCGTCAAAGCGCGTGTAAAAATACCGGGAATGTTGTGACAGGTTACAAGCCGGATTGGCTCAATAACAGTTGGAGCTCTGAAGTGGCCACAGTTTTCGGTCGTGTTGCCCCGAATTTCATGACAGCAGTCGCTCTTCCCTCTACACCTTCAAGCTTTAGTTACACTGATAGCGTGAACATGGAAAGCAGGAAAAAAAATAGAAAATAGAATGATAGAAATGGGAGGGTGTGTGTGTGTATAGGAATAGAACATACAGCTAAAATCAAGTCTATTGTGTTTGAGGGAGGCAGTTTGAAATTCATTTGGAACATTTGTAGAGCTAGTCAGAGAGGCAGACGAGAGGAATGAAACGAAAAGTATAATTTCTAGACTACACGGGTAACCGGAAATGCTCCCTCTTTTATCTAAAGAAAAAAAAAAAGACATATGAGATAACTTGTAATTGGTTATGCTTTACAGTTTCTAAACATTTGCATTTGTTTTGTAGATTTACGTATATTTTGTGACATTAGTTGTGTGCTGGCTCAGTGGGAATCTCATGTGTTATTGTTTGTCTGTCTATTGTGTCGGTGGGTGTATGTTGTGTCACTGAAGATGTATTACTGTTTGCCTATCTATTGTGTCATTGGGGATCTAATGTGTTACTGGGTGTCTATTGATGTGCCAGTGAGGATCTAGTGTGTTACTGGGTGTCTGTCTGCTGTGTCAGTGGGTGTTTCTCTTGTCAGTGGCAATCTGTTGTGTCACTATTAGTCTGTAATATCAGTGTATGTCTGTTGTGCCTGTTGAGTTAGTGGGTGTCTGTTATGTCAGTGATGGTCTGTTGTGTCAGTGGGTGCCTATTGTGACAGTGGGTGTCTTTTGTGTAGTTGGAGTCTTTTGTGTCAGTGGGTGTTTTTTGTGTCAGTGGTGTCTGTTGTGTCAATGGGGGACTGTTTTGTCAGTGGTTATCTTTTGTCTGTAATGGGATCCTGCTGTGTCAGTGGCTTCTGTGTCGGTAGTTATCTGTTGCATCAGTGGGTGTCTGTTGTGTTGGTGGAAATCTATTCCATCAGTGGGTGGCTGTCGCGTCACTGGAAATCTGTTGAGTCAGTGGCAGTCTGTTACGTCAGTGGTTGTCTGTTGTGTCGATGATCCAGTATTGTGGCCAGCTATTGTGTGTTACTCTAATGACCAATAACGCCTTTATTAGTCTAATGACCCACGATGTTCCTTAGTGTCTCATAACCATGGGACAAGAACATGCCTAACACAGGGGTTCACCTGTACAAAATTGTGCCACACGGTTTTGGAAGCGTATATCAAAGTGGTATGAATCTCACACCACAGGGATGGTCTGTAATGACTGTACAACACCCAGAGCCAATGACTGTCATAACGGATCAACTGTTTGACGACCGTAACGCACAGAGAATACAAGACATTAGGACGACGACTGTTAACAGTTGAAAATATCGTAAATGATCAAGAAAAATGGTCTTGGAAGGCATGATGAATTATACCATAAAAAACATTTGGACTATAAGCAATAACTGTTGAATTATCAATACTGTAACAGTGAACAGTGAATGAACAGCAAGAGTAGACTGTACATCAACAGTATGACACGCAACAGTGACCTGTATCATAACAGTTATATGCAAACCAACAGGCAGGGACACGTACGATCGTCATGTTGTAATCAGTAGAAGCAGCTCATTCTTCTGTAGAATCATGCTCAGAATTAACAGTGACCCCCACGCAATGACAGCTCTATCCCCTCCATCTTGTAAACCGCACAATGACCTCCCTGTACACTCCGGCTCCAGTAAACCTCACAGTGACGTCTGTGTACACTCCAATCCCAGCAAACAGCAGAATACCAGCCCTCCACACCGCAGCCTCGGTAAACCCCACACTGACAGCTCTATACACTGCGGCCTCACGCACCCCCCCACACCCGTCCACTGCCTCGACAACAACTTACTCCCCTCCACACACACACACACACACACACACACACACACGGGTGCTGGCCGTCTCCTAGTCGTATATTCCTGGGAATATCTTCCTCTGCTTTTTCGCTCCTTAAACGTTGCTGAATGAAGAACTGTGAATGAAGATCAGTGAATGAAGGGCGCTGAATGAAGATTAGTGAATGAAAGAGGCTGAATGAAGATTGTTGGGTGAAGGGCGCTGAATGAAGACTAGTGAATGAAAGAGGCTGAATAAAGATTGTTGGGTGAAGGGCGCTGAATGAAGGTAAGTGAATGGAAGGTGCTGAATGAAGATCAGTAAATAAAAGAGGACAGGACTAATGCCCCTTCAAGGAAGATCATAAGAGGATGGTTACTGTGTCAAGCTGTCACAGATTGCCAACGACAATAGATTAAAGTGAAACTTTTTTCCACACACTTTAGCCATTTCGTGCGTTAGCGAGTTACTGCCAGGAACAGATAAAGAAATGGTCTCATTTGCTCACTTCCATTGTTATGTATAATGCACCCAGATCTCCCTGCACACAATCAAGCCTTACAGATCTTTCTGTGGTTTCCTCAGACGAGTTCTTCTGCCCTGATTTAGGCAACTGACAGCACGTCGTCCCTCAGTAAACATCACCGCTCCAGTTCCCTGTATCCCTCGCACGCCTCGCACTCTCCTGCATGATCATATATATGTTTTTGATAGATGAATAGATAGATAGATAGATAGAATGATTGACTGATTGAATGACTGATAGACAGAGTCCATACTATCCCTGCTCCTGTTTGAAGTGAAGCCTCGAAGATGCAGGGGCTCCATGACACTGGATGGTCCCCGCCTCATTGTTCAGATGAAAAGCTAGGCCGTCACGTGTACATAGGTCGTGCCTTTGTGTTGAAAGTTCTTAACGTCGTGCTTTATGGTCGCACGTCCAACTCAAGGTTCGTGACGTCGTAATGAAGAGTCGTACCGTTCTACTCGAGGTTTGTACCGTCGTAATGAAGATTCGCACAGTCGTACTCAAGGTACGTACCGTCGCAGTAAAGGGTCGTAACATCACAATGAAGAGTCGTGCCGTCGTACTCAACGTTTGTACCATCTCATGTGGAAAGTCGTACCGTCGCAAAGAAGAGTGGGGGGGGGGGGGGGACGATGTCCCACGCGAGTCTTGCCGAAGGTGGACGTCGAAGACGAGGCACCACAATGAAACCTGCCAGAAAGATGAAACGTCAAGAGTCACGCTGGGGCTTCTACTGGTGCCCAAAGGGCGGCTTGACACATCTCCAAGACTTCAGGCACCAGAGTGGTACACTTGTTGTCTTAGAGCGTGTCAACTGCCTGGTTGCCTTCCAGCGGTGACACCTGGGTATATAAGAGGCAGGAAGGTGAAGGTAGTCGAAGTCATAATGTCGCAAGCTCTAATCCCTCTCCATACTGGTGGACTGAGAGCGGCTTTTCTTATGGAGAGGTTCAGGTCATCTATAATGTCAGCGGCATCTTGTAATCTACCGCCTGCCAAACTTCGAGTGTGAGTGCCAGGGATTAAATACTGCAGGTGCAGCCGAAGGTTGGGCCACGAAACACATTTTTCCGGGATTATTATTAGGTCAGGTGAAGTCACCGTAACGTGACCTGCCACCAAGCCAGGGCGTCGTCAGTAATGTAACACTTTGTGGGGCGACCGTGGGTCGCTGCAACTTATTGAATGAACTATGCACAGTGTAGAACCAGTATTTTCTTAATCATGCACATTGGTAGGTATCTCAAAGAATATAAAAACAAATATTATAACAGGACTGTGATGAGAAGTATTCAGTTACTTCGATCCTTTTGTGACAATATTATAATACAAAAATCTTTGGGTTAATTATAACAAAAAAGAATACCCTTTTCTCAACACATGACCAAAATCTGTGTCCCCCTTTCAGAACATTCCACATTCCACTTCCTTCTGCACGAAGCTAAGAAGTCGTTGCGTCTTTACAGACATTTTTCAGCCTGGGGTCAGGCTACCACATAACACAGTGAGGTTGTATGTGGTCCTAGAATTCTCGTCATCACCTGAAGAAGGAGATATAAAGATTTTCCAGTTGGTGGATGTAGGTAAGAGCTTGACGTTAACGGCCCTCACGCCCCTTGGTAGGTGATAGACTAAACAGTCCAATTAAGCAGCCATACTGCACACCCCCAGACGATCTCCGTAGTTTAAGCTGAAGTTCCAGGCATTTGCTCCTGCCCGTCTGCAAGCCTCCTGCTGGGGATTACCTCCTCGCAGATTAAGAAGGGATCACAGGGCATGTCACTACGCGGCCGACAGGGTTGGCTACGCATGGTAATAGAAAGTTAGTTCATCAGATGCGTAATTTCCGTCGACCTCAACTGGTAATCCCAGGAGTAATCACAACCAGATGATGTTACGTCAATTTTATTTTTTTCTGTTCCATTCGTCTTTTGAGACAAGTGTCAGGTCGATTTATTGTGATTTTATATATCGGTCATTTTTTGTGGGACAAATATAGGTTTTTTTTCTTCATTTACTTTAGTAATATGGTGAAGGTTGTTTGTTTGATTAAATTAACTTTTTCGGTAGATGTTTTCCCTTGATAGTGTCTTTGATCGTTCTGTACTTCCGTAAGCTAATATGCCGTCACACACACACACACACACACACACACACACACACACACACACACACACACACACACACACACACACTGCCCTTTCTTTTTAGCTTGGCTTGAAGGGGAAAAAGAAGAGGTTGGATTGGGAAGGATAAGTGGAGAAACCGAAACTTGTAGCGTAAAGATGTGTTTTATCATTATCGTTAATATCATTATTATCTCTTATAACAACGAGGACCTCTTCCCCAGGGGGCTCCCCGCAGTTTCATGGCTGCGCTATGTTCAGTAGCAGGGGAAGGATGGATGATTATACTCCGAGGATAAGTGACTTTTCTTCCCCCTTCGTAACCACAAGCAAGTGGAGTCTATTAACGCCTATAGAGATGTATGATATTCTTATTCAATCCTCTAAATAAACACAGTCATATACGTTCCCATTTTCTGTAGGGGTTAAGGAGAATTCGAAGACCATATACACTCCTACTGTGTATGTGGTCCTTGATTAGGGGAGGAATAGGTCGCGATGATTCCAGCTTCATTTTGAGGGGGAAAAACTTGTGGACGTTTTTCTGAGAGGATGACAGTCTTGCTCATGTGTTGAGGAAAAGGAAATTATTTTCTAATCATCAACCGAATCATTTTTGTATCATGAGATTGTTGTCAGTTCCTCCAAATCAGTGTAGCAGTCACGAACCCTAGTCAGTTTTGGAGTATAGAGACACAAGCTGGTCTGCGGCTCACACATACCTTCTGCGCAGTGTTCTCTCTCCTCCATCTTGCTCACTCGAGTAACCAGCCCGATTCCCTCTCTGTAATTCTTGTGTCTCATTATAATGAGAGCAAGAAATACACAGCTTGAGCAGACATACGACATGCATAAGCAAGCACCACTAGTAATTAATTGGCTTTGAATAACGTGGAATAAAAGGATATATATATATATATATATATATATATATATATATATATATATATATATATATATATATATATATATATATGAGCAAACATCACTTGTATTTAATTGACTTTGAATAATGTAGAAAAATCTATATTTGATATTGTGCATTATATTAAGGTCTCAGTTTAAGCCTAGTACGACGCATGCGCAGTGGAAGTGTTTTGATCTTATGCCATATCGCACAGAATTTCAAACCCCGCACCTCTAATGTTTCAGAAGCAGCAGCAGCATTCATAAAAAGCATTTCAACCCAGATTGTCCGGGTATTTAAACCTGAGGCGCTATTACTCGTCATTACCCGTCGTGGATGAGGTTATTTAACCCGAAAGTTTCCTATTTACACTCTGGACACGTCTGAGGTTTTTAAACTCGACTTGTGTATAATAAAGGCGTTTGGACGTTTATCGTGCCTGGAGCACTGGAGCGTCTCCAGCCTGTTAACGATGTGTAAGTTCTCGAGTTTACCAGCGTCTTCTGCCGGCCTTGAACCCGGTGAGTCAGAGCTTCGAAGCCTCACTCATATATATCGGGCGCTTAAGTGGCCGGCCGTAGTCCACAGAAACACTTGCTTCCATTATATGACCCCCGTTCCCCCCCCCCCCTCCTCTCTCTCTCTCTCTCTCTCTCTCTCTCTCTCTCTCTCTCTCTCTCTCTCTCTCTCTCTCTCTCTCTCTCTCCCTAACTCCCTCGACCCCCTTCCCCCCTACAGGGTCCTCCCCTCCCTCAGCTTCCGCCCCATCCGGGGCCTAACTCTCCCCAGACCCACTGAAAGGCCTCCCCATCCACAATGCCAACTCCTAACTCCCCAGCTCCTATACGCCGACCTCCACTCATTGGTTAGCGCTTGTTCGATTAGCTTTTTTGGCCTTCGTGACGTGTCTGGCTTCTGACCGTGGCGTCCTTTGTTGCAAACATAGTCCACACCAACATTTCCTCCGACATAAATAGACTAAAGAAGACATTTCATTCGTAGGAAGTAAATCAAGACAAAAGCAGACTGTACACTTTAGTCGCAACCAACGCTTCTACCTGTTTAAAGTCTGTTCTTACAGCCCTTCTGGAGACGCCCACACCATTGCTCCTGTCTAATAAGACTCATCATACTAAACCATACGTACGTGCGTAAGGCTTGACACCCAACTTAGACTGTGATTAAATGGGGAGGGAAAAGTAGCTGATTAAAAGATAATAGAAAAATCTATAGAGAAAATTATAGTAATTATACCAATTTGTTTATGAATCATATCTCAACCTTTGCAAGATCAATAACACGTCAGTAATGAGGATTATGGGTTATGATGGTGTGTTGAGGATTATGGGATATGATGGTGTGTTGGTCGCCTCAACTGTCTTATGTAATAGAAATGTTGCACTGTTTTGTTGTTACAGCTTGAGGGTAAAAACAAACGAGACACACTATGATGGCCTGTGGAGGTATCCTACGTCCCTCTTGCTGTAAGATGATGAGCATAAACAAACAGGTGATGTTTCCTTTTGTAAAAGAAGTGCTGATTGGTTAATAAGAGTTACTTGATATATATGATATCCAGTCATAGTGAAACTTTGTAACACATACGAATGCAAAATTATTGAAGTTATTTTCGACTACAAAATACAACGATTGAGATACTCGGATGATAGATGTTCCTTTGTCTGTAGTCATCGTATAACTGGCAAACCATCAACAGTCGTCTTATCTAAACACCACAAGCAAACACCAGTCTCATCACAGGTCGATTATCTCGACACAGATTAACTGAAATGATGATCATACACCAAATCCAGTCATCCACTTTTTCATGCGCGTATCTGGTTACTGGTACATTCATCGACCTGTTTACGTCTTCTTGGAGGAAGGAACATGAGGTTTGATAACAATGCCTTCATGATAGAATTATATTGACCATACTGTATTCAGCCCGTCAGTGCAATCATAGGTCACACACACAGTGCAGAATGGATGTGGTCTGACTATTATTATCAACACGCGAGGAAGGTGTTTAACGAGTATTCGGTTGGTGATTATAACTTGACCCTGGCGGTCTTAATAAGCCCCGCACATGACAGGCCTAAAGGTCAGGTCACCATGCAGTACGATAACTTCAGAATAAGTTCGGTTTCAGATCTTCAGTTTATTGTTCGTATACCTGTAGTTATATTGATCCTGGGTTTGACTCTTCCATACCTAATGTTGTCCACTTATTTAAAGGTTTTACCATATATATATATATATATATATATATATATATATATATATATATAGAGAGAGAGAGAGAGAGAGAGAGAGAGAGAGAGAGAGAGAGAGATGGGAAATGAAGAAAGGCATTGATCACCCAAGAAGCCTCATAACATCCGACCAAAGACCATCGTCCCCAGTAAAAAGTAAGCAGTACAAGAGAGAGCCTCAGCAGGAGTTAGCAGCAGTACACACACTACAATAACCACAGCTCAGGTTCACACCATCCTTGGTGCGCCCCTTCAAGCAACGTTGTTCAGGAGTCATAAATGAATTGGGGCAGTTGATTAATACGTACTCGGTATCCTTTTTATGGCAGCTGCATCGGTGTCATGCAGGTTCTTGGGAAATGAAATGGCCTTCATCAGGACATTTAGTTGCCCGTGCTGTCTTAGCTACCACGAAATACAAAAACAGACGATTCAGCGACTCGCAGCTGCAATCTCATGTTTACGTCACTGAGGCTAATAGAAGACGACGGAAGAAGTGAGTGAGTTCGGCTGACAGAGCTACAGGATGATAGGCATCACCCGCTTCACTCGTCGTCACGGCCGTGCAAGTGGACGGATGGAAGACGACAGAGTGAAGAAGTTCAAAGGAGATAAAGGAGTTACATGAGACAGCACACGACCTTCAACGGGACTTGTGATGATAGTCATGAAAGACGATGGGGACGAACATGCTATTGGAGCTTGACTCAAAAGTCCACGAGTGATGTTATCAGCGCCTCTTTAGTATCTGCTCGCTTTTCTACTTTGTTTCTGATCTCATCCACAATCACACTAGCTGTTGGTGGACTCTTGAAGCTGAAGACCACCACCACCACCACACACCAGCTGCTGGTGGAGCCCTGGAGCTGAGGTGGGCCTCGAAAGACCCGGATGGTCTACTTTCGTTTGTGTGCTCTCGTAGTTCAGCGCAATATCTCAATCTCCTCTCTTAAAGATAGGGCACGGCATTTGCTCTCTTCCATTTCCTCGGCACCACACACCACCCGCTGTGACATACTGAGCACTATCTCAAGCGGTCTATCTAGCGTATCTGCCCTTTTTTTTCAGTACCAATGGAGAGACTTCATTAGGAGCCCGACGTCTTTTGTGAGCCAAGGCTCTTTAGTAGTCTCCAAATGTCTTTTCTAGCAATTCATTGCTGTCCAAGACCTCCTGCCCATGCTATTCCTTGCCCATATTATTCCTGACCTCTCTGAGGTAGTATCTTGGTCGCTCTTCATTCTCTACTCTTCTGATGTCTTCTAACTTTTGCTTTCAGACTTCTTTTTTTTTTTTTTTTCGTCGTCTTTTCTGGTGAATAAAGGTTGTTCATCTGTGGCACACCATCAACAAAACAATCATATACAACGGCAGAAAAGTAACGATACAATCTGAATACCATTCGTTGAAAATGACAAAAAAGAAAAAAAGAAAAATCGCCATTCCTCATGAATAATTTGGCCGAGATTAATAGTTCCCACCCTCACCAACCCACAACCCAGCAAGCGACACTCTGCTCGTCTCCCTCCTCCACCCTGGCCCTCCTTCCCTCGGTGGTAAACGTTCACCACGTCACCAACATTCCACCTCTCTGTGTCTCCTCCCAGAGGTGAGGAAGCAAGAAATGATGATAATGTCATTTTGGGGAATAAATTATCCCTCGCCGCCCCATTAGCCTAGCAGACGAGCGGGCAAAAGTTCATTACAAGCGGCAGCCTTGTTAACTTCGCTGTTATCAACAGAGTTGTACCTGTTGTTTAGGGTAATTAAACACCGGCGGTTTAGGTCGGGTCGGGAGACAGCTTACAAAGCTGAGTGATGCATTACTGATACGTTGGCATGGTAGTATGGTGGTGGCCCTCAGCTCAAGCGGTCTGCCAACAGCTGGTGTGTGTGGTGGTGGTCCTCAGCTCCAGGGACCTACCAACAGCTGGTGTGTGGTGGTGGTGGTCCTCAACTCCAGGTGTCCACCAACAGCTGGTGTGTGTGGTGGTGGTCCTCAGCTCCAGAGATCTACAAACCGTCAGACCAAGGAGGGGTCTGTGGTTCCTGCCAGCACTGATCGTAGACGGCTACACCCAGCTGTTGGTGGTGCTGGAGTGTTGTTGAAAGTGTTGCCAGACGACTACACCCGGGTGATAGTGATATTAGACGACTGCACACCACAGGTGCTGGTGTTGCTTGTGCATGTGTCTGAAGAGAGTACAAAGGTGACAGTCGAGAATGCTGTGCTTTCTGTTCGCCTTAGGAGGGAGTGTGTTGAGTTCGGTCATCCCTCCTGCAGGTACAGGAACTATAACGAATTTCGCTTTCGGGAATTCATGAGAGGCTTAGTGGTGGTGATGACAGCTTCTCCAGGAAGACGAAGACTAATGAATGGCTCGGAGCAGATGTAGGACTAGGGAGAATTAGAGCCGGGCGTGGGCGGAACCATTCTGTGACAAGAGGCCCTTGGGGGGCTAGGGGATACAGTGTTACAAGTGGCCTCTGAGGGCTGAGGAATACAGCGTGAAAGTTACAAGGGAAAGACGGACAAGATGCGACTGATTCTGTATAAAGGGTTTATCATTCGGAGGACAATAATTCCAAAGCTATGTAGATGGAGACGGGATAAGTAAAGCAGACGGTTCCTCCTAACACACCACTGTAGATGGAGCCTGGTTAGTAAGGCAGACGGCTCCTCCTCCTCCTCCTCCTCCTCCTCACCACTACCACCACCATTATAGATGGAGCCGCGATAGTAAAGCAGACATCTGTTCCTCGTACACCACTATAGTGGAGGCGGGATAGAGAAGCAGACGTTTCCTCATCACGTACCATTACAGAGGGAGCCAGGATAGTGCAGCAGACGTCTACTCCTCATGCATCGCCGTAGATGGAGCCAGGATAGTAAAGCAGACGGCTCCTTCTCACGCACCACTCACTCCGTAATATCAGCCGGCAGGAAAATAGCTAAGTCGGAACACCATGTGGTACTGACAGGTGTACGTGGATAACCTGATGTTGAGAGATGACTGGAAAACATGATTTTTTTCTTATTCCAGCCACTGGAATGGAAGAATTTTAGCCAGTATATTAAAAAGAAACAAAGGGTTCAGGTACGTGTATATACAACAGCGTCATTCTTCAACGAATTCATTCACAGATAATCAGTATCGCTGAAGTATTTTGTCCATCGGTGTTACTTATGCCCTGATAGTCTTCGCTCTGAGGGCGTTTTTTATGAGCAGAAGGATACGGTGCGACAAGTTTCCCTTAAGGGCTGAGGGATGGTGTTTCAAGTGGCCCTTAGGGGCTGAGAAATTCTGTGCACACTGGTCCCTAAGGGCTAAGGGATGCCGTGACATGCGTCCTTTAGGAGTTCAGGAATGGTGTGACAAGTGGTCCTTTTGGGGCTAAGAGACTTTGCGAGAAGAACTACTCCAGGACGACAGGGGGAGATGGCTGGGGGGATAAAGGAAAACGTATGAGGAGGATTATTTTATGCAAGGTACGTCTAGGTGATTTCGGAGCCACGAGACAGACCTGTCTACGACGAGTGAGCCTTTGTATCCGCTGGACAGATTGCGGACAGGACCAGTCTTTATAATGGACGACTGTTGAAGAGAATGTGGTGACTGTGGAACATCGTGAGAGAGGAACCAGCCTTTAACAGATGAGTCGCAGAGAGTGTGGGGAGTAGTGAACTGGGCCAGTCTGTGGCGGGAAGTGTCTGTAGCTCTGGAGTAAAGGCCACAGCGATATCTGCGCCGGCTCGAGGTAATGGAAGGTGTGAGACAAAGTGGTCTGTGGGTCGTTTAGAGAAACAGTGGGAGAGTCTTGCTCGTGGATGAATATGGATGGGAGTAAGACTGAGTGCTATGAGTGGTGTAGAATAACCAGAGTTGGGCTGGTACGTTATGCAATATTCGAACCTAAATACCTATTCAGAGTGTCTTCTTGTACCCCTGTATACCATAAGATTCTGTCTTGAGTGACCCTTTTATTTTGGAAATGATATATATATTCGAATTCCAGTAATACTATATACAGAGTAGCTCGCTAGCCAGCACATCACAGGAACAGTCAATGTGACTTTGTATTTCACCTTCCTCTCCCAGCCTGGCTGTATAAATTTCGGAGCTACCAACTTGTATGTTTTATTTGCAATTTATGTTTCGCTCGTCTTGCATTGTATGATCATTCCTGATAGCTTCGTTGACTCCTGGTGTTTCCCCAAGGCCCCTCCTCTGCTTCGGTTGATTTGAGTTAGATGCGTAAAGGATTTAGTACAAGTGTTGCATCTTCCTCTTCGTCCTTTTCCCTCCACACTCTTGTCTCCTCCAACGAGAGTCACGATTTTCGAAACTTTTAAAAGCAGTAGGTGTAGACCTGCTCGTCTCAGAAATCTCGGTCATCCTTGATAATCTTATCATACCAGATCATACCATAGAAGGGTCATGATCCAGTGTGACCTACCGGTACGTCCTTCTCGCCACCAACGATCCTCTTTCATGACCTGACCTCCATGATTTATGACCAGGTATCATGGCTTCTTAAAACTGGTTCATGACTCCCCCAGTGCGGTGGCGCGCAACTTAAAACGCTGAGCCACATGACCTGGCACTGTGACTTATGACCTGGAACGATAATTCGTGACCTGCCACCGTAACGTATGGCTTGGCACCATGACGTATGACCTCACCCCGTGACGTATGACCTGACACCGTAAATCATGACCCGGCACCGCGCCACGTTACCCACATGTCTCGTCACCCACGATATTCCAATTTTTCCAGCTGCCCGAGCTACGTGCAGATGTCCCCATGCAGGCCAGGCCAGCTGGCCTTCCAACTACAGACTTGCAAGCATTTCCTCAGATATGATAGTTTACCTTCCGCTTGGTACAGACTTTTCTCTCTGATTTCTTAGCTGAGAAAGAAACTCCACTCAATACACGACCTCCGATCTTATACTCCTCGACTAATTGAAAGTATATCACTGAGCGTCACCCTATTACCTTCTGATACCTCCCTAATTTTTCACTCCTTTTTCTCTTAACTTCCTAAAGGAACCCCTGCCAGCGTCTTCAGCTCCCCCTGAAACATCTGTATCTCTCTTTGATAACCAGGAAGGCTAGTTACATCTCCAGCCACCTGGATCTAAATCGTCCCAGTTGAATACCCGCCATCAAACATGACGAGAATGGAAAGTATAGCAGGATATGTCTACCACTCCAGAATGACGTTGTAGTGACTATACACAAGCGTAGAACCAACGTCTTGTGTCAGCAGTGAAATGCACAGCAGTGAGACGACGGGGTACGAGCAGGTAATTAGAAATACATCACGAGGCCAGAACACTGCCAGCAGCTGCTGCTGCTGCTGCTGCTGTTGCCCCAGTGCCGCTGGAAGGTTGGGTAGAGATGGAGAGGAGGAATTGGCAAGTCAAGCTGTGGTGAACAGACAGATGAGGGGTCGAGGCTAAACCAGCAGGTAGCCAGGCTTTGGTGAAGAGACAGAAGAGAGTAGAGAGAAACCAGCTGGTCGCCAAGGCTGTGGTGAATAGACAGATCAGAGTTGAGGCTACCAGCAGGTAAACAGGTTGTGGTGAACAGACAGATAAGAGTCGAAGATAAACCAACAGAAAGTTAGGCTGTGGTAAACAGACAGACGAAGGTTGAGGCTAAGCCAGCTGGTAGCCAACTGTGGTGAACAGACAGATGGGAGTCGAGGGCAAACCAGCTGGTAGCCAGGCTGTGGTGAACAGACAGATGAGAGTCGAGGGTAAACCACCTGGTAGCCAGGCTGTGTGGTAAACAGACAGACGAAGGTCGAGGCAAAGCCATCTGGTAGCCAGGTATCAATATGAAAACTGCTCAAAAAATAGTTAACTATTATGACAGATGGCTGTGTACGAACAGATTCGTTGCTCATCTGACCATAAGATCTGTGCTTAATGAACGACAAAGTTTCCCCCTGCGTCCGTTCCACCAGCAAGTCATGAAGCAGGAAGATGTCGTTCCTTGTCCGTAAAAATGTTTCTCGATTTTCCAGGCTCTTGATAAAAAGTATATACGTATAAAAAGTTGACTTGGCCTCTCCGCCCGACAACCTCGCCTGGGGGTCATAGGATTTTCTCTTACCGAGTTGTGGAAATGTAGAAGTCTTGGCTGATATACGTCTCTCAGATATTCTCTAGAAACATCCTGCACTTTGATACACCATGTGTATACGGGGGGTTAGATATCTCGTTTTTTATACCTGCTGAAAGATATAGATATGGATTAGAAGGTATGTTTGAGTTATGCGGGTCAGATATTTTACCTAAAGATATTTACGTATTGAAGATATACAGAATATTCAGACTTTTATGAGGGGTTCCTTTTGGAACATCAAAAGAACCAGGTGTTTTTGGTAAAATTGTAGGACATACAAGAGGCAGCAGTAGACATAAGTAGTAGCAGCAGACTTATGTAAGAAGCAGACACATTAGTACCAGGAACACAGTCTACGAAGCAGATGCATGAGTGCCAGGAACACAGAATGCAGCAGCAGGCTTGAAAGCAAAAGAGACAGACACGAACGAGGCTACGGCCAACGCACAAGAAGAAGAAATACACATGAAAGAACTAACAGAAGACGCACAAAAGAGCTGAATTAGCTAACACGAAAAAGGCGAAGGAAGCCATAAAAAGAGCAATACCAAGGACTCCCGTCGGAATAAACGTAAATGTTACGTGAAGAGGAGATGCACAAGGGAACGAGGGGAACGGCCTTGAACAAACCAATAAAAAAGAATAGATAAAACGAACTAGAAAGAAAAAGATGTAAGGATGGACGTGAATGGATCAACCATAGGAGGTGCGAAGATGACAGCGAAGTGATCAGCTCCAGGTTGTTGAGGAGGATGTGTGAGGAAGAGTTAGGTGAGCAACTTCAGGTTGTTGAGGAGGAAGGGTGAGGAAGACTGAGGTGATCAACTCCAAGATGTTGAGGAGACGTTCACAAAATGGCATATGTAACACCAATACGCAATGGAGAATCCATGATAATGTATAAGCAGCATAGGCCAGTTAGCTTGATGTCACAAGTAATGAAAGTCTTTTGGAATGAAAAAAAGTTATCATATTGTTCTCCTGACCAAAAGCGATATATAAAAGAAAGCCAACAGGGATTTGTAATTGGAACAAATATGTCAACCCAGTTATTAGTACAATTACATAAATGAAACTCTGATTTAAGAAGAGAGAATGAACACAGCTTCTCTTGATTTTACTGAGGTAGCTAACAATGTAACCCAAAGAAAAATTGCCGAGACGAAATATTAAGGGCTATATTGGTAAATGGATCAAAGAGTATTCAACTATTGGAGAATTTAAAGTGTTAGCAAACGGAACCAGACGTCTTGCGATGATATTCTCTGGGAAAACCATGAGGAAATTTGAGAGTCTCATCTCTGTTAAGGATAACGATATCAATTATGGACAGAGCAGTAAATGGAAGCATCACTAGGTGGGTTCTCTGATGAAGGGATCAGAAGCTGATTAAACGAGATGCAAAAAAATAATTCCAATCCTCCAAATGGGTAGCAGTGAACCAGAAGGAATTTAGCGAAGACTGATTTTTTAGTAGCAAATAAGTTATGGAAAGTCCAGGGGAAACTTACAGAAAATGAAACAAACGTCAAATATTTAAATATCATCATAAATAAGATGCTAAAATTCAGAGAGCACATCGAAAATTGAAGCACGCAGAGGATAATGCTGCTGAGTCGAGTAAATGACTGGTATGATACTGAGAACTTTCAATATGAGACAAAAAAGAAATTGATGGAAATGTTTGATTTAAACACGAGAAGCAAAATTGAATACTCTTGCGTGTCTTACGAAATCAAAGATAAAAAGATTAGAATTCAGATGCACTTGACGTGCAACATACAGAGGGGATGGAACGCGTGAACTACCATAAGGAGAAAGATCTTGAACTCTGCAGCCGAGACACATGATAATCTCCACTTGGGGTTAAAGAAAATGTAATGAGCTTAAAAGCCTTCTCGTCAGGGAAGAACCAGAGTTATGAGGTCTGCGAGGACACCAGAGAATATACCAAAATGATATCGGACGTAAATACACGAAAGCCCAGCTGGAGAATTAACAAGGAGGCATGGAACGA